>NC_134354.1:138996247-139296247 GCF_048569485.1 Anomaloglossus baeobatrachus | reverse complement strand
ATGTTGAAGATGGGAATACCCCTTTAACAACTAAACTGCAGCATGTGGACATAGCCTAAAGTGGGCTTTACACTCAACAACATCGCTAACGAGATGTCGTTGGGGTCACAGAATTCATGACGCACATCCGGCCTCGTTAGCGACGTCGTTGCGTGTGAAACGCAGGAACGACCGTTAACGATCAAAATTACTTACCTAATCGTTGTCCAGTTGTTCCTTTCCCGATTATCGTTGCTGTTGCAGAATGCTGTTCGTCGTTCCTGCAGCAGCACACATCGCTATGAGTGACACTGCAGGAACGAGGAACATCACCGTCCCTGCGGCCGCCCGCAATTAGGAAGAAAGGAGTTGGGCGGGATGTTCGTCCTGCTCAGCTCCGCCCCTCCGCTTCTATTGGGCGGCCACTTAGTGACACCACTGTGACGCCAAACGAACCGCCCCCTTAGAAAGGAGGTGGTTCGCTGGCCACAGCGACGTCACTAGGCAGGTAAGTATAGTGTAACGGATCCTACCGATGTTGTGCGCCACGGGCAGCGATTTGGCTGTGACGCACAACTGACGGGGGCGGGTGCTTTCACCAGTGACATTTTTGTGTGTAAAGCCCACTTTATGAGTTGTACACTGACTACTTTATATTGTATCAAAGTGTTATTTTCTCTGTTCTCCCATAAAAAGATATAAAATATGTACAAAATGTGAGGGTTGTATGTATTTGTGTGATATTATATATATATATATATAGAAGCTCCAAATGCAGATATTACTTTGCATATTTCAGTACAATAATTATAATTCTGAAATGTATATAAACAAATTTACATTAAGATTTGTGCCAATGTCCTAAGACAGAGGTCTTGGCAGTCTGGGGGGCTGTACCCACTGGATACCATTGGGGTTCCCGACGTTCAGACCTCTACTGAAGAGACTTCTTGAGATCAGTAACAAACCTGTGCAAAACAACATAACTGATCAATCCCAAAATCAGATTTCTGACTTTACGCCCTTCTCTATTATTCCACATCTTGGATACTTCCGAGGAGAGTATGACACTTCTAAAATAACACATAAAAGGGTGAAAAGTGAAAAAGTAACATATGTCCTCACAAACTTTCCATTATTTAATAAACACTTTAAAAACACCATAAAAAAAATGTATGCCTGAAAAAAACCAGCTTGCTCTGTGAACAGATCTGTTTTCCTTGGCATTGGCGCTGGTCGGAAGCCTTGAGTTGGATAATGAGAAGTTCCTCGGTTCTTGTATGTTGTAACATTAATGACATAATAAAAAGCATGCATTTCAATAACAGAGCGAGCTCTCTTCCTGACAACCCACCTGCTCCTCTCCCACAGCCAAGTCCTCATGCCAGGCAGAAATATTCACCCACTGCTGCTGATCTCTGCCAGGAACAATGCCTGCGTGTGCGCCGTACACAGGCTTACAAGTAATTAAGGTTCCCACAAACCTCACCAAGTGTACAATATGGCTGTAACCTGACGAATGCAACCACCGACTAGCCGTCTTCTATAGAAGGTGCTTTCCTCTTATATTGCACCATTATGTCCTACAGAACTGAATCACTGTAAGTAATCTTTTTTTTTTCGCCCCCTTGTTCACACATGGGTTGTCAAAGGCACACTATCCATAAAAAAGAGCCCAATTTGTTTGCAATTTTCAAGATGCATTTGCTACATGGCCTCTGGAATTTATCCAATCACGGTCTAATGGAGGTCTGAAGCGGTCCGACATCAACTTCCTATCTCAATGGAGGCCGATTCTTCTCCTTTAAATCCATGCTTTATACTTCAGCTCTTCTTATATTTTATGAAACACTATTTAATCATTTAGGGCATTTATCTTATGTGCTTAAGATTTTGCTGCAGACTACCAAAGTAATTTAGTAATAGACATACCGCACATCAATGGGGTTTAAAAATCTCATTCACGTCCATTGTACTATAATTTTTTGCAAGTATTGCATGCGCAACCTGGACTTAGGGGTACTTTGCACGCTGCGACATCGCTAGCCAATGATAGCGATGTCGAGCGCGATAGTACCCGCCCCCGTCACACATGCGATATCTTGTAATAGTTGCCGTAGCGAACATTATCGCTACGGCAGCTTCACACGCACTCACCTGCCCTGCGACGTCGCTCTGGCCTGCGACCCGCCTCCTTCCTAAGGGGGCAGGTCGTGCGGCGTCACAGCGACGTCACACGGCAGGCGGCCAATAGAAGCGGAGGGGCGGAGATGAGCGGGACGTAAACATCCCTCCCACCTCCTTCCTTCCGCATAGCCGGTGGAGGCAGGTAAGGAGATGTTCCTCGCTCCTGCGGCTTCGCACAGAGCGATGTGTGCTGCCGCAGGAACGAGGAACAACATCGTACCTGTCACTGCAGCGAAATTATGAAAATGACGGACACTACACAGATCACCGATTTACGACGCTTTTGGGATCGTTTATCGGTGCATCTAAGCTTTACACGTTGCGACGTCGTTACTGGCGCCGGATGTGCGTCACTTTCGATTTGATCCCAACGACATCGCAGTAGCGATGTCACAACGTGCACAGTACCCCTAAAGGGTTATTTCTATAATTAAAAGTGATCCCGAACTAACAGGATAGGTGACAACATGTGAATGGGTGGGGATTTGACATACAGTATTAGACTCCTCCTTGGATTCCAAGATTGGGGCTCTGAAATGCCCCTTCAGAATAGAGCAGCGATCTCGCATGCGTGCAGCAACGACTCCATACATTCACTTTGGATCTGCCAGTATAAGCCAAAAGCTGTACTGGGCTCTCTTCAGCAGTCCCATAGGATGGAAAAAGCTTTTTATTTTTTTACTTTGGGCTTAACATTTACTGTAGAAACCTCAGCGAGGAAATAAAAGGGTATTCCAATATGTAATAGAAATATGGAGTTCTGAACAATTTCCTACAGTTATGAAAATTCTATAACTACTGTGTGTCCCCGAAAAAAGCACTGGCAGGAATTTTCAGCCTCTTCAAAGTAAGGCTTAAATATAAGCCCTACCCCAAAAATAAGCCCTAGTTGTGGTTGTCCATGCAGCTAAAAAAGTTAAAGATACTGCAGGACACTTCATTAAAAAAAGCAGACACCTCCAAAAGAGAGAAGACAGAAGACCCCACAATCGTACTCACCAGACTCCGAACAGGACGCTGTGCAACGCATTGAGGACCTGCGGTAGAGCGCATTGATGCCTTCCATCGCAGGTCCTTGATGCGGTCCACGCATTCCACAGCGTCCGAGGTCCCTCTGTTGATTGGAAGCAATACGGCATCACTGGATGTTTGTGTGTGAGTGATGTTATTGCGATCTGATGTGTGTGTGTGCGTCGGTCGGAAGCAGGGCAGGGTCGATGTGCAGCACACAAGGACCTGCTGGGAGCGCCCACTGTGGATCACAAGAGGACCTGGGAGCGCCGCAGTTGTCTGTGTTCTGGTAAGTATGTTTCTCCTTGGGGATGTCTGCCTTTTCTTAGGGGATAAACTTACCCCCAACCTGTGTTTCCTCAAAAATAAGCCCTAGCTCATTTTTCAGAGCAAAAAAATAATATAGACAGTGTCTTATTTTCATAGAGTGATAAGCGGCCACAGTTCATAATTTTTTTTATACACAGCAGCTAAAAGAACCTTTCAGCACGATTATGTAATGTAAAGACATAACTATAATGGTGCTGTAATACTGATACAATTAATACTTTTGGTGAAGAAATCTTCCTTGTTGTTCTTCTTTAACCACTATTTGAAGTTTTCTGCACATGGGTCGGCGGTACGCTGGGTCTTCTCCTCCCTGTCTGTGATTCCCCACACCCTCCACCTGCTTCTGGTCTTTGATCACCAAATGCTACTGCCTCTCTTTATGGTACTTAGGTGAGGAAGGCAATCTGAAACATCCACTGGATCTATGGAAAGTGACTGCAAGGAAATACTTCTATATCATTAAAGGGGTTGTTCCCTTTCATTTTTTTCTTTATAATAACATGAAAGTTAGTATAGAGCATGTTTTCTTTTATTATAACCTGCAGAGGTATACATTTACTGAAAGGGAACAACCCCTAAGCGCACAGGTATTTAGTATATGATTGGCAGCACGGCATCCAACATAAAAACCTATAACACGGCATGCTTTATTTTCCAGTGGACCCTCAGTATGCAGCGCTTTCCTGTACAGGTAAACAGTACGCCAACAATGAATGGCTACTTAATGTACTTTTGGCATCCATTGAGGGAATGGGGGCCTATGTCAACAATAAAGGACGCCCTGGGAACTTTTCTTGGGGCCATAAATTTGGCTAAGTGTACCATACACTTAGGGCACTTTGCAAGGTTTTTAATTTTCTTTTGTCTTGTGGTATTTATTTATTGATGTTTTCTTCTGTGCCACAATTTCTGTGCTTTGAAATAGCACACGTATTTCATGAATTTTGCACAATATCAAAATTGCCCCTTATTTTTCTCTTTAAGCCATGTTGAGAATTTTTTGAGCAAAAAGTCGCATGTTCCACTAAGATGAAGCAAACGTTGTGCCCGCCCCCTCCCGAAAAAAATCCGTACATAAAATCACTCCAGGAGGTGGCCAGAGTACACTTGCACAAAAATGTTGCAACTTTTAGAAAATTGATAAATCGGGGGAAAACATCTGAAAACCTCAAATCTTGCGCACAGTCACAAACAAAAGAAAAAACAACCAAACACATAAATCAGACTTTAAAAAAGACACAAAAGAAGACTAAAGGCTACTTTACACGCTGCGATATCGGTCCCGATATCTCTAGCGTGGGTACCCGCCCCCATCTGTTGTGTGACACGGATAAATCGCTGCCCGTGCCGCACAACATCGCGCAGACCCGTCACACATACTTACCTGCCAGGCGACGTCGCTGTGACCGGCAAACCACCTCCTTTCTAAGGGGGCGGTCCGTGCGGCGTCACAGCGACGTCACTGAGCGGCCGCCCAATAGAAGCGGAGGGGCGGAGATGAGTGGCCGGAACATCCCGCCCACCTCCTTCCTTCCTAATAGCGGCCGGGTGGCAGGTAAGGAGAGGTTCCTCGTTCCTGCGGTGTCACACGGAGCGATGTGTGCTGCCGCAGGAGCGACGAACTACATCGTTACTGCTGCAGTAACGATAATCGAGAATGGACCCCCATGTCACCGATGAGCGATTTTGCACGTTTTTGCAACGATGCAAAATCGCTCATCGGTGTCACACGCAGCAACATCGCTAATGCGGCCGGATGTGCGTCACAAATTCCGTGACCCCAACGACTCCGCATTAGCGATATCATAGCGTGTAAAGCCCCCTTTAGGGGTAATTGAAAAAAAAAACAACAAAAAAAAAGAGAGAAAAAATGGTACTATCGGTGGCCTTACTTGTGGATTCTTTACCTGCACTAAGATATAAAGTCATGGCCAAAAGTGTTGGCGTCCTTGGAAATGGTCCAGACAATGAAGTATTTCTCCCAGAAAATTATTGCAATGACACGTTTTGTCATACACGCATCAAGGGGACAGCCTGGGAGATCATGCAGATATGCCACCGCTGCCACCAATTTGTCACTGACAGCATTCCGCTGCCTCTAATCGTCAAGACAATATGGAATTGACTACAAATTGATAGACGAGGTGATGGAGACCTTCACTACTATGCCTATTGGGCGCTTTCACAGTAAATGTATGGTATGTACACAACCAATTCCAACGCATGTCTCCCTGAAATAAGACTTACCCCGAAAATACACTATAGCAGAATTTTTTAGGCTTTTTGGAGTATGCTTAAAATATAAGGCCTATTCCAAAAATAATTGATGAAGCGTGAGAGTAGAAAGAGACCGCACTCAATCCGCTGTGAAGGATTTCTTTATTCAAACACGTGCAGAGTGGAGGGCTGGAGACACACTGTGAGCTGGCTCCTCAAGAATGGACGACAGCTGTTTCGCCCAAATTGGGCTTCCACAGGTCCACAGGACCTGTGGAAGCCCAATTTGGGCGAAACAGCTGTCGTCCATTCTTGAGGAGCCAGCTCACAGTGTGTCTCCAGCCCTCCACTCTGCACGTGTTTGAATAAAGAAATCCTTCACAGCGGATTGAGTGCGGTCTCTTTCTACTCTCACGCTTCATCAATGGACTTTGTCTTATGACCAGCACCCCGCTTTTGGATTGTCGGACCCTCCAGGCTCTCCACCCGAGCACAGGCACAGGCGGTACCGCAAGCGATATTGCAGGTAATCTGCGGTGGTGCAGGACTTTGCTTCTCTCCTGCTTTACTATTCCAAAAATAAGCCCTAGCTTCAGTTCATTTTTTCATACCATACTAATAGTATCCTGAAATAGGGTTTGGACAGCCCATTCATGATATGTGACTTCTATTGTTGTACATTGCCCCAATTTGTTGCTGTAAGCCACGGAAAATTTATAGTCACATGCCAGCTGTTAATGCAAAATGAATACTCACCCCTTCCCCCGACTATAAACTCACTCACCCCTTTGCGCCGGTATCAGTGATTGGGTGCAGTCAGACTGCCATATTACTCGCCTGAGGATCGCACTGTAATCCTCAGAAAGGCCGTTTGCTTTCCTGACCTGAGATTGACAGCTGCATAGAAATACATGCTGTCACGCTGGAATGGGCGGGATTATGGGCAGGGAAATATTCATTTTGCATTAACAGCTGGTGCATGTCTATACATTTTTCGGGGTTTACAGTAACATAATGGGGCAATAAAATGTAACAAATGCTGAAAGGGCAAACCAAGCCCTATTTTAGGATACTAGCTATTAGTATGATGAAATGACCTATCAGATTCCCTTTAAAAATATAACATTACTCTTTATCACAGAAAGCAACACATCTCCTGAAAATAAGCCCTAGAGCATCTTTCAAAGACAAATATAATATTAGACTCGGTTTTATTTTCGGGGAAACAAGAAACATATTTTAATGCCATATTTACTATAAGAATATTACCTTTCCATAGATGGGAAATATGACATATATATTGTCATCCATTTGCCCGATTTTAATTTGAGGCTGATGCACTGATCACACGATTATGTAATAACATGCATGTTATTTCATTATGGATCACAATGCTAAAAATGTGTCTCCCATAACTGTAGGATCTATACTTTTCACACTTAATAATATTCATAACTTGGCTTTGGCTCCAGTCCGTCTACTGTCAGTCCTTTTGAAGCTTGGACGAGTTATCTATTGAGGTGACAAAAGTGTCCCTTCTCAAGTTCTCTATACACAGAGCCCCGGCTTTGTCTGTTTTATAGCAGATGTACCAGTTCAAGGGGTCAGATGTTGAGGGCTAGCTCTCGTCTCATTTACAATTTATAAGCCATGTTTTAATAATTTGGTCCTCTTTTACCATTACATCATTTCAACAGGTTTATTTCCTTTGTGTGTATTGGAACAACACAAAAAAAATAAGAATAAATATCCAATTCTACATAATTTCACACAAAACCAAAAAAATGGGCTGGACAAAATTGTTGGCACCTTTCCATAATTGTAACTTTGTTTCAAGCAAGTGATGCTCGCTCCAACTCACCTGTGGCAAGTAACAGTGGGCAATAAGAAAATCACCTGTGGGCAATAAGAAAATCACACCTGAAACCAGATAAAAAGTGGAGAAGTTGACTCAAATCTTGCATTGTGTCTGTATGTGCCACACTAAGCATGGAGAACAGAAAGAGAACTGTCTGAGGACCTGAGAACCAAAAGTGTTGAAAATATCAACTATCTTAAGGTTACAAGTCCATCTCTCCAGAGATCTTGATGTTCCTTTGTCCACGGTACGCAACATAATCAAGAAGTTTACAACTCTTGGCATTATTGCTATTCTCCCTGGAATGAGCAGCAGAGAAAAATTGACAAAGGGTTGCAACGCAGGATAGTCTGGATAATGGATAACTATCAGAATGAACTCAAATGCTATGGCAGGAGAGGAGACCCAGGAGGACCCCACTGCTTAGGCAAAGACGTAAAAACGTTAGACTGCAGTTTGCCAAAATGTATGTGAGTAAGCCAAAATTCTTGTGGGAAAGCATTTTGTGGACAGATGAGACCAAGATAGAGCTTTTTGATAAAGCACATCATTCTACTGTTTACTGAAAATGAAATGAGACCTAGAAAAAAAAAGAACACAGTACCTACAGTCAAATATGGTGGAGGTTCAAAGATGTTTTGGGGCTGTTTTGCTGCCTCTGGCCCTGGGTGCCTTCACTGTGTGCAATGCATCATGAAATCTGAAGATTACTAAAAAATGTTGGATTACAATGTAGTGACTGGCGGACACAGACAGAAAAGGGGCCCTGTGAAAGAACAATATATGGCCTTTTTGCAGCTAAAGAGCTCATCAAAATGCACAATCTCACCTGCTTTGGAGGTTGAAAAGGGTCCCCTTACTTCTTGGGCCCCTGTCCCGCCATACAGATTGCACTACTGATATGTCCACCCCCTGGGCATTGTCAGAAAGCTGGGTTTGCATACTCAGTCATGGGTCTCCCAGCAGGAGACCCATCTGGAAATGGACAGAAACAAAGCACTGGAGAGTTCTGAAGAGGTCAGCAATGAGTCTGGATCTAAATCCCATTGAAGACCTGTGCAGAGATCCTAAAATTGCTGTTGGGAGAAGGTGCATTCACATATGAGCGACCTGGAGCAGATTGCAAAAGAAGAGTGATCCAAAATTCCAGATGAGAGGTGTAAGAACCTTGTTGATGGTTACAATTAGAAATTTATTGCAGTTATTTATTCCCAAAGGGGTGTGCAACCAAATATTAAGTTGAGGATGCCAACAATTTTGTCTGGCCCATTTTTGGGGTTGTGTGAAAAAATAATGTCCAATTTGCCTTTTCTCCCCTCAGTTTTTTGTTGTTGTTTCAATATACACAAAGGAAATAAACATGTGTATGACAAAACGTGTAATTGTAATTTTTTATGGGAGGAGTACCTCATGTTCTGGAACAATTTCAAGGGTGCCAACACTTTTGGCCATGACTGTAGGGGCAGACAGCCTAGGTCGTTAGGTATATTCACAAATAAAAAAAGAGCTTTCCTAGCACAGATAGAGATCAAAATGGGACACGTCTTAGGCTATGTGTCCACGCTGCGGAAAATGTGCGGATTTTGCCGCGGATTTCTCGCGGAAAAGCCGCGGATTTCCCGAAAATCTGCAGCTCAGGCACTTCCCTGCCATTTCTATGGCATTTTGGAAATGCTGTGCCCACGCTGCGGATTTTTCCGCAGCGGATTTCGTGCGGATTTTGATCCGGAAAAATCTGCAACATGTCAATTATTGTTGCGGATTTTCATCCGGATTTTGGCTTTAAAATTGGGGGGGGGGGGAAATCCGCACCAAAATCCGCATGACTTTCAAGTCCTGAGCAGGGCAGATCAAAGTATTGTAGTGTGCCTGCGCGGGATCAGCGAGTGTGTATGACGTAGACGCGTCATGCACACAGGCTTCAGAAAGAGGACGAAGATGGCCGAAAGAGGCGGCGCCGACACCGGAGAACAGAAACACCCATATGGCCAACCGCGCGACCGGTAAGTATTATAAAGTGTTTTTTATGTTCTCACAACGGCCTGGGCTCTTATATACAGCATGTTAGAATGATGTATATAAGAGCCCGGCGGTGGTGGCCGCAGCTTATACTCTAAAAAAGTGGTGACAGATTCCCTTTAGGCCGGGGCCACACGGGGCACTAGTGCGATGCTCGCATGACACTCTGCTCGCACTGGCAGCACAGCAGGAGCCGAGTGTCATGCAAGTCTTCCTGAGACTGAGGTCCGACTGTGCGAGCGGACCTCAGCTGCGGGGGGGCAGGCCGGTGCTGCGGAGGGAGCGGGCTGGCGCTGTGGAGGGGTGGGCCGGCACTGAGAGGGGAGGGAGGGGTTTCTGTCCCTCTCATCTCTGTAGCCGGCTATTGCGATTCTCGCCCTGCACTAGCGGTACATTGGTGTACTGCGAGTGCAGTGCGATTTTTGGGCTGCCATTAACTCCTTATTACCCCGATTTCCAACGCACCAGGGCAAATCGGGAAGAGCCGGGTACAGTCCCAGAACTGTCGCAGCAAATGGATGCGGCAATTCTGGGCGGCTGCTGGCTGATATGGCTTTATCTGGCTGGTATTAAAATTCGGGGGGACCGCACGCCGGATTTTTTAATTATTTATTTATTTATTTATTTGCTCCATAGTGACACGCCCACCGGTGGCTGTGATTGATTGCAGTTAGACAGCTGTCACTCAGCGTGTGAGCGAGTCTCACTGCAACCAATCATATGGTGGGCGGGGAAAGCAGGGAATACGAGATTGTTTAATGAGCGGCCGGCTTTTTCAAAATAGTAAAAGCCGCCGGAGCTTTTATAACAGCAGTGCAGCGCCGGAGATCGGGGAACGGTAAGTATGAGAGAGGGGGAAACTGACCAACAGACTGAGAGAGGGACAGACAAGACAGAGAGACCGACCGACAGACATAGAGACCGACCGACGGACTGAGGGAGAGAACGACACAGAAAAAAAACAAAACCCGACATCACATGAAAAAAGCACAAAACATACACGGAGCATACAGAGATGCGTCCGTGTCACTTACGCATGCGCACAGAGCCATTGACTTTCATTGGATTTGTGTGTGCATGTTCCGTGATGAAAACGGACATGCTTCCGTGCAAAATGGAGACGCAAACGTAGCACGCACACGGACACCCGGACCTTAATGAAAAACGCACATATGTCCTCAAACATTATTAACATTGGTGCACGTTTGCCTGTGTCTCCGGTATACACGGAAACGGACCAAACACGCACGTATTTCACGGATGTGTGTTGGAGGCCTCAGAGTGTATGATGAATATAGAAGGTGGTGACAGGAGCAGAAGAAGTGGCTCATAAGTGGAGAAAGAAGCATATTTCTCAGAACAAGTTGTTTTAAGATATATTTCTAATATTTGCTCATTTATGCAAAGTGTCTTGAAACCGCAGAGACCATCTAATTTCTTTGAATACACAAATACTTATCTAAATTTTGATCTTTATATGATGACAGCAAACTGAATTTTATGGGGCTGGACTTACCCAGGAGATGGAATTGAAGAAATGATAAAGTGAGCACACATCCTAATGTTATACATGAAGATATAAAATCATCAAACTGGAACAAAGAGGCACTTGTGTGGCATGATAAGACTGGCATTCAGCGGGCAATTTTATTATAGTAATCTGTAGAATCAGTTATTCTGTGCCTCATTATAGGAATGATAGGATTACAGGGGGTTCTGCTGCTTATTACAGAGCGCTGCAGAGGTCATGTGTATGGGATTGTAAGAAAACTATACTTACAGAATGTAAATGTACGGTATTGTTCTGACAGTGATGGGACGCGTGTAAAATAAATTGGCAGGAAATGTCCTAATTCTGCCTTTAAAGATGACGCCAATACCTGAGTATATACATAAAAGAATCCCACTTTGATGGCTGAAATCAAGTGTGTGTAAATGCAGGGTAGCAAAAAGCGGTCACCAGAGGGGCAAATTCCTTTACACATAGGCATTTGTTGCATAGGTTTCATGAAAAAATTAGGCACGAGCTATACATTAACATCACAAATATCACAATGCAGCATCATATGCAATAGCTATCAATGTGCTCAAATGGAACGTAACACAATTGTTATCCAACAGTCATAAAACATCCAAAGCAGCCGGATTTTCGATCAAAACTCGCATGCAACGTAGCCAGCATGTATCAAAATAAACATAGCAATAAGTCGTACACATTTTTGGTTCCCACAATTCTTATGAGAATTGCTGTTATGTGATTAAATTCACCATGAAGACCTAATAGGACTAATCAAGAGACCTTCCTGACCACTAGCCATGACTGCGTATGAGAGCAGGATCATTTCATGGTGCCAGGTTGTCAATAACTGCGGGCACCTAATGTACTACTGGATTTATAAAGAAAATCTATCCTTACATCCTCCTCAGATGTCAGGCCTGTGTTCCCCGCCGTTCTTCTGACATGTGATCTTCTGATCCCATGTAGCCTTCATATTGCCATCTGAGTGGATAGAGATGTGAATAGAGATGAGCAAACCCGAGGTTTAGAGTTCGGACCGAACACAGACCTTACAAAAAAAAACCAGAGCTCGAGTTCGGAGATGGGTGCTTTACGTATTACCACCACTCGTGCTCAAGTACGCTCAGTGCTCCGCCCAGTGTGAGCGCGCTTGCGGTGTTTGAGTGGCTCGCACTGAGGGTAACAGCATGGTCGGATGCAGTGTGCACCAAACACAAAAAAAAGAAAAAAACACAGCCCACCGTTCCCCAGAAGTGATCTGTTAATGGCTGGCTTCATGTGGGTGGACACCTGAAATGCCAAATTAGTGATTTCCATTGGGGTTCAGGTAAAGTCCAGGTCCCAAACCGAACTTTAAGGCCCAAATGAAGCTGCTGAACCAAACGTATGTCTAAATATGAAGGCTTCAGGCGATCCGCAGGTGCAAATTGGCTATCACGGTCATGTAACATTGCTTATGTCAAGAGACTGGCCAGGAACATGGGGCTGAAAAAAAAGGAGTGATGTTGGTCCAGGGGGCAAGTCTGGATTTGTTGTGTGCCACAGGGCCATTAACAAGGGATTTACAATAGAGAAGAAAACCCCTTTAACTATTCTGAATTACCTGGCAACTAAAAAGTAAATAGAAATAATTTGGAAGATTTAAGAACCTCTTGAAATAAATCTTACAATATGTCTGAGGACAATATAATGTAAACTCAGGAAACCGCTCTGAATCCTCTCCCCCCTGGAATACCATATGTGAACAGGAGTCCTAAAATCCATCCATCCATTCATTCATTCATTCATTCACGATTATCAACTCAGCTGGCAGTGTTTTTCAGATGGAAGGAAGCATAGATAGATACTGTAGATAGATAGATAGATAGATAGATACTGTAGATAGATAGATAGATAGATAGATAGATAGATACTGTAGATAGATAGATACTGTAGATAGATAGATATTGTAGATAGATACTGTAGATAGATAGATACTGTAGATAGATACTGTAGATAGATAGATACTGTAGATAGATAGATACTGTAGATAGATACTGTATATAGATACTGTAGATAGATAGATACTGTAGATAGATAGATTTGCTGCTGGTGGTTTTGGTCACTGTAGGTTCCACTCCTGATTTTGTGAAGGTGTCCCAACTTTTTGCAGAGCTTTTTGATGTCAATGAAAGATATTTTTTTTTTTAGCTTGGCCATTTAAAAAATTAAGCTGGTTCCTGTAGTGAAACGCAGTTGGAATGGATCATAAATAGAAGATAAAAGTGAAGGAGAGACTATGGGCCATTTCATCAAGACGTTTTTACGAGAAAACTGTTAACAGGCTTGTGCAGAAATTGAGTAACCGCAGAAAAATTTGGTGACCTTATGTTATTATGCCAAGTCCACTAACTTTTTGAAAAGTCATCAGGAGGGAGTGTGGCTTGTTGGTGGCAGACAGATTTGATGTAATTTCTAGGCTCTGGCACACCGGTAGCTGAAAGATGTGCCAAATTCCTTCACATGCGTGCACCACATCTTACTATTGCAGACCAGAGATCATGTGCATAAAGCGCCAGTCTTGACGAATTATCTCCTGAGACTTCTCCTTCACTCTTAGGCCTCATTCAAACTTCTGTTTTTCGCATACAAGCTGTATACATGATTATCACAAATAGAATACGTAAACTATTATGGAGCTCGTGGCCACGCAGAAGAAGACATGTTGCATCTAGGACACAGCATATCTGGATTGTGGGCAAGTAACCCAACTCTGCAAAAATTACAGGAGCCAAGTTTGTTTTTAATTGGAGGAGCAGATCAAAATCACGGTTACAAGTCAATGGTTGGGTGGAAATCACGGCCAGCACAGTGCATGTGCCAGCAATGTATAGGAGAAGCTTTGGAATGCAGAAGATCACGGATGGAAAAAATAAACAGACACATTGACCAAACACTGATGGTAAAAACTGAATCACTGACCAAACACTGATGAAATTCAGATCAAAAACACTGATGAAATTTGGATAGTTTTTTGTCTATGTGAAAAATCCCTGCTGTGTGAATGAGGCCTTAGTTTTGGCTTCATAAACTGCATCCAAAACTTGAAGCAAAGCCTAAATCATGTTTAAGATTAGGGACGCAGCACCTTTAAGGCCACGTTCATTAGGCAGCTGCATTCACAAGTCCCTAACTAGCGGAAAATCACTTTATGTGGGGAGAGTTAGGCTGGATTCACATTTCCCACATTCACGGTCCTAGTACGGACTGCGATGCACAGACCGGCCGGACCTCGGACCCGTGCACAATGGTCTCGTAGGCATAGATGTGGCTGTCGTGTTACCCGCGGATAGTTTATACATCAGACTGTGAATTTTGCATGCTTTAAGCTGGCCTAAATTTTAGAAGAAGCTTTTCTACCGTATTATGTTTTTGAATGCAGCAAACGTTAAGTATGAGTTATGTAAACATTCACAAACCTAGTTCTACCCAACTGTGGGAATGTGATCCAGGCAAAGTCTCTATTCCTAGCTACTATTTGTGAAGATATTAGCGTGAGCGATCGCGCAGGAGGCAGCGGAGACAAGCAGGGATAAAGCGGTGTCAGTTCTACAGTAAATATTGGGGATATTATTGTATATAAACATAGAAGATACATTTTCAACAATGAAGACAGAGGTTGGGACTGTAACAAGCCGTAAACTGGGACACGATGATGGATTTTCAGCCTCCGCCAATAAATAAGAAGGTTTCTATTCACTGACAGCAAGCAGAGCTCTTACAAAATGACGTTGTTGTAGAACTGTATGAGTAAACTATTTACACCCGTAGATATAAATCTGGGGTCACCTTGCTCACAACTCCGGGGTTTGTCACTTTGGAGCTAAGGGTCCCGGCTGATTTATGAGGATCCCATGGCGGCAACTGTGAAAAAAACCCGAACCCCAGAACCTGATGGAAAGGAAATACCAAGGTAATACCGCCAGTGTGAACGGGGACTACGGATGAGAGAACCATTAGATTTTTCTGAGGTGCAACCATTACCCCATTTTAAGTTTTGATGTCAGACACATTATTGGGGTTCACATAAAAATAAAAAGGACATTATGTAGGCCTACAATGGTCTCTTCCAGAAGTGTGCAGAGGATGGCGGCACAATCCATGGAGAACGTGTCCCACTATTTCGTTATCTGGCTGGGTTTCATACCACGCTGTATGAAGGTCATTATTACCGGCACACTGGAAGTCCTTATCTCCACATCACGAGGACGTAGAGACCGTGCCAGCGGAGCCGCCATAGACGTGCTGGCGTTTCACCCCAGGTTTATGGGTTCTGATAATCTCTGTGTATCAGGCGCCAAACAGTCCGACAACATCTACGGGAATCTTATTGATCCTCAGGAAACATTATTACTCATTGATTATTACCTGCTGGATATTCCGCACATGGCTGCCCGGATCGTCCATGTGAGGCCACCAGTGGCAGCGGGCATGTCATGCCTCCTACCTTTCCGGGCACACTTGGTAATTATGGGCAGCATTTGCTTTCATGGTATATTTGTACCTTACATAGTTATTATGCAGCTCTGCCAACATGGCAGCACCCACCACACTGTGCCCACAGCACCCTGATATCCAGGTAGGACACAGGGCACCCAGACATGTGCCCAGGTGATATGCCAGCATGGCTATTACTGCATGGACCAGCTCTGCTCACTCACCTGAAACAACCTGCCCTCGGCGCTCCTCACGTCAGCCACCTTGGCGAATACCCCCTCCACGGTGAAGTTCGGGGTCTCCATCTTCACGGGGTACACCTTGACCAGGGCTTTTTGCTTGTGTTCCTGCTCGGTGAGTGCCAGCCTCGCCTGTAGAGTTACCAGGAGCAGCAGCCAGAGGGATGCCAGCTGCAGCCGGGCTCTAGTCATACTGCAGCCAGCAGCAGGCATCCATAGCCAGTCCCGGGAACCCTGCGTGCCAGCAGTGCCAGCCGCTACCCCCAGGGCAGGGGCCCCCCATCCATGGCCTGGGCTGTCACGTAATCCTCAGTCGCAGCTCACAGCACAGTCACCTCCATTCATTGAGTCTAATGGCACCAGGGGGGCTCAGCCTTGTGCCCGGCCAGCATCATGGTGCCCAGGTAGATGAGGCCGTGTGTAGCCGGGCAGTGCCCCCTCCTCCTCACTGAACGCAGCACAGGCCCCTTCTAGCTCCACTCACATCTCCCTGAGCCAATCCCAGCTGAGCAGAAGGTGGATTCCAGCTCTGCCGCCCTGTGTACAACTTCTGCCCCGGCTCAGTGCTCGCAGAGAGGACGCTTCTTCCCAGGACACTGAGCTCCCTCCCCGGGGACTGAGCTGCTGTGCTCCTACCTGCTGACACAAAGTGAGGGTGGAGCAGCTGCAGGCGATCCCCTCCCCTCCCCCCTCACTGGAGAATGTGGTTCTGCTGGCTCCCAGACTCCCTCTGCAGCCTGGCCGACAGATGGCAGCTGCCTGCTGCTGCTCCAGCCTCCCCTGCATGTGGCAGCACAAAATGCAATGGAAGGGGCAGTGCAGGCATCTCTGCATGGTCCATATATACGGATGCAGCAGACATATACTGTGGTGCAGGTGCTACACAGACATGGGAGGACCCCTGTGCAAGGACTGTGTATGGGACCTCATTATGTCTCTCCAACAATTAACCAAGAATGGTGAACTATGAAGTTTATTAGCCCTTCATGGACTATAATGTTAGGGGCCCCTGACCTGCTGGGCCCCTGACCTGCTGGGCCCCTGACCTGCTGGGCCCCTGACCTGCTGGGCCCCTGACCTGCTGGGTCCCTTACCTGCTGGGCCCCTGACCTGCTGGGTCCCTGACCTGCTGGGTCCCTGACCTGCTGGGCCCCTGACCTGCTGGGTCCCTGACCTGCTGGGCCCCTGACCTGCTGGGTCCCTGACCTGCTGGGCCCCTGACCTGCTGGGCCACACATTGCACCAATGGTATGTCCACCCCAGCTGTGCTAGAGGGTCCGCACCGAAGGATGGGCAGGGAGAAAGTACAAGGACCACTAATGGGAACAATTATGGCCCCCTCTGTGGCCAACATGCCAACACAGGGCTGCTGAAGCTGTGCAGATGGGCTATTTACTGCAGTTTTCAAAGTGGTCATTGGCCATGTATGTGAATATTGACATGTATTCCACTCCAAAATCTGCATTGAGGCCCTGTGCACACTAGAAAGTGGAATTTTCTTAACAAAATTCCGGACCCTCTGAAAGATTCCCGCACCTGCGGTAAAAAAAACCGTACCAAAATCCAAATGCGGATTTGCCGTGATTTGGTGCGGATTTGCATATAATTCCACAGCGGAAAATCCGCAGCAAAATCCGCAGGTCCAAAAAAACGCAGTGTGCATTTTTAATCCCCATAGATTTTGCCGGAGAATGACTGCAGAATTTTTATAAACATTTTCTGCAGCATTCCTTCAGTGAATTCTGCGGCAATTCCGCGGTAAATCTGCAGCGTGCGCACAGGGCCTAATTGGCAGCCAAATCTACATCGCTCCATTCCTTCGTGCACAGATTTCTGAGGCGGATATCATTGTAGATTATTTTACTAGAAAAAATCACGATGTTAGGCTATGTGCGCACAGTGCGTTTTTCGTGGCGTTTTTGCGCGTTTTTCGGGTGCGTTTTTGGCCTCAAAACTGCAGGACTTTGCTTCCCCAGCAAAGTCTATGAGTTTTCATTTTTGCTGTCCGCACACATCTGGTTTTTTTACCTGCGTTTTTGAGTTAAAAAAAAAATGGACATGTCAGTTCTTTCCTGCGTTTTTCTGCGTTTTCCGCCCATGCAATGCATTGGAAAAACGCAGCAAAACGCAGAGATCAAAAACGCAGCAAAACGCAGCCAAAAACGCACCAAATCGCAGTAAAAACGCATGCTTTTTTTATGCGTTTTTTCGACGCAGGTGCGTTTTTGTGCGTGTTTAGCGGCCAAAAACGCACAAAAACGCAGCGTCAAAAAGACGCAGTGTGCGAACCTAGCCTTAAAGTAGCTTTTAAATGGGATTGTATAAGACTAGAAAATAGGTTTCCATTCAGAAACAGCGCCACTCTTGTACACAGGCTATGACTGGTGTTACAACTCAACTTCATACCTCCCAAATTTGACAACCCTGTCTCCCTGCCATTATTTTTTTGTGTAAACCACAATTCTAACCAAGCACCGAGATACAGTAATGGAGGACACGGCCATGGGTCCCACTCAGCTCCCCACAATGCTTATGAAATTAGTTTAGGGAGACCGTTGCAATTATAAAAGGATATCTGGGGCACATGATATAGTGAAAATAGGAAATACAGCACACTTTTTTCCTTATGGCCTCACACATTGCAGTTCTTGACTATTAGGCCATGTGCACACGTGGGTTTTTTTGCCGTTTTTTTAATGCATTTTTTCAGTGCAGATTTGTTACGAAACTGAAGGGTTTTCTGATGCCAGCAAAGTGAATGAGAATCCTGGGGTGTTGTGCACACGCTGAGTATTTTCTCCTTGCAGATTTGGTGCAGAAAATAATCTGCGGCATGTCAATTCTTTCAGCAGGTTTGCAGTATTTTTTTTACGCCCATTAACTTCAAAGTTTCACTGTCAAATGATTTTGGATTTGCTGCAGACTTGTTGCATTTTTGTACATGTATTTTTGATTAGGGGTATAGAATAGCGATAGATAATAGGTTGTACTGTTGCTTTGCAGCGCTGGGGTCCTGAGTTCAAATCCCACCAAGGACAACATCTGCAAGGAGTTTGTATGTTCTCCCCGAGTTTGCGTGGGTTAACTCCAGGTTCTCCGATTTTCTTCCGCACTCCAAAGACATACTGATGGGGAATTTAGGTTATGATCCCCAATGGGGACAGTGATGATCACATCTGTAAAGCTCTGTGGAATTAATAGCACTATATAAGTGAGAAAAATAAATAAATATAGACAGACATATAGTCATAATTGCACAATCCTAATAAAATTGTACCCTGTGCAGCTTGTTCGACAGCTTTTTATGATTAAATAAATAAATGGGAAAAAAACAACGTGAGGTTCCCCCCGCAGCAGCACTAGAAGTGGTGACATTAGATGCACCAATTCTGGCGCTTCGCCCCGGGTCCTCCCTATTGCCCTGGTGCGTTCGCTACCATGGTAATGGTTTTTGGGGTTGATGTCAGCTGTGAATTGTCCAAAAACACACCTGACATGAAGCTCTGGTGATAGTAATGGAGAGGAGTCTATCAGACACCCCGATTACTAACTCTGTAAGTAAAAAAAAAAAAAAACACACACAAAATAGTTTATTTAAATAAAACTCCCCCACACTTTCCCTGGATCACCATTTTACATATATCTATATAACAGAAATCTCATTCAAGTCCGCTGTAGTCCAAGAAATCCAATGTAATGCACAAATGGTAATCTGAAAAGCATAAACAGAGAGAAATAAAAACAAGATACTATCCCTTGTTCACCACTTTAATAGAACTCAAACTTTCCATGTAGGTCCAATGTAGTCCAGGGAATCCGATGTAGGCCAAAGCGCAGTGTGAGCAGGTACAAGAAGACTGATGTCACCGCTCGTGAGACCCGGCGCCTCTGCAGAGCGGTGACATCAGTCTTCCTGTTCCTTCTCACTCGGCGCTCTGACCTACATCGGATTCCCTGGACTTTGTCAGACCTACATGGAAACTTTGCTTTCTATAAAAGCAGTAAACAAGGGACCGTATCTTTTTATTTCTCTCTAAGTTTTTCAGGTTTCCATTTGTGGACTACATCGGATTCCCTGGACTATGTCGGACCTGCATGGATTTTTCTTTTATAATAAGATGGTGAACAAGGGAAAGTGTGGGGTGGTGTTTATTTCAACTATTTTTGTGTGTCTTCTTTTTATTTACTGGGTTATTAATGGGGGTGTCTGATAGACACTTCTCCATTATTAATACCAGGGCTTGATTCAAGCTGTCACTACACAGTTGACATCAACCCTAACTACCATTACCCCAAATGGCACAATTACCCCAATTGGCACCACACCAGTACAATCGGGAAGTGCTGAGGCGAAGCATCAGAATTTGAACATCTAATGTAATGTGTCACTTTTGTGGCAGCTGCGGGCTAGTATTTTTAGGCTAGGAAGGGCCCAATAACCAGGGAACTTCCCAGTCTGATAATATCAGCTGCCAGCTGTCTACTTTACCTTTGCTGGTTATCAAAATTGAGGGGACCCCATGTAGTTTCATGTATTCTTTGTATTCATAAAAAGCTGTCCAATAAGCTCCACTGGGTGTAATTTTAATATAAGTCAGGGGGTTTTGCAATTATATGTCTATTTGTCTGTCTATTATCAATACAGCAATTCATTGCTGTCCAAAAATGCTAAAAAAGCACAGGTGAAAAATGCATGGAAAACAGGCAAAACAAGTGTTTTTTTCCCACTGTGTTTTCCCTGCCAAAAGAGGCAGAAATGGTGCAGAAATTGCACCTCAAATACTCATCGTGTGCACATACCCTTAGTAGTATTCAAATTTAAAGGGACAGATCCTCTTTTCATAATGTAGTGGCGAACCCCGGCAGCGGTATGGAGGACTGTCAGGGGATCAGTGAGTATGTGAGTTTATTATTTTTAGAGCACACTACGGCCCTTGGTTGAATTAAAAAAAGATGGCCAACCCTTTTCAGTATGGCGTGTACAGTGATCAGTGGAGATATCACTGTCAGTAAAAAAGCCTTTACCTGTAGTCTCCCTGTAGTTGTAGGTTATGTTTTCTTCTTATAGAAATATAATTCGCTCTCAGGCATGGCACTTGTGGAAAGAGATAGCAGTTAATGAGCAATTAAAGTCCCCATCAAATCATGATTGCAGTGTAGGCAGGAAAGAAAAATTAAAGAAAAATAGGACCCACTCACCTTTTGTATTCAATTAATGGACAGGTGCAGAAATCCGCGATGTGGCCAATATACAGACATATACATACGTAGTATGGCACCATAATGCAAATAATGAATACATGAAATATTGCTATAAACATTGAAAACGTAAGGTACTTAGCGATTTTTGATCAAAGTGCGGAAAAGCCATCCAACCACACCAAGGTGGACCTCATACTATGGATGGACCCTAACCACTATTTGTCTTCTTTATGTGCAGAAACTGCCTCATGTAAATGGGGAGTGATAGGTGAACCAGGCATAGCTCCAAATTAAAACCTTGTGTGCGAGTGTTGGGTTTAATAAGGGTGCTGAGCCCTGGGAGGTGCACTCTGATCAAAAATCATCAAGTACCTTATATTTTAATGGTTCTAGCAATATTTCATATCATGCTTCATTAATTGCAGTGTGCTGCCGCACCGTGCTTAAGGCTACTTTCACACTTGCGTTGTTTTAAATCCGTCAGGTCCGTTGTTGCAACACAACGACGTATCCTTCGTTTTTTAGATGTCAACTGACGCAACGGATGTGTTATTTCACAGGATTCCGTTCACAGGAATCCTGTGGAAAAAAATCCATCGCGTCCGTTACATCCGCTGTGCATCCGTTTTTTGATGGATCCGTCGTGATCCGTTTGTGTTTGGGACAGCCCAATGGGTGAGCCAAACATGCTGGGCATGCTCAGTAGAGCATGACGGAATCTAGCACTGGATTCCATCGTGTGATGGATTACGGCGGAATCCAGCACCATAGACATACATTATAGCTCTTGACGGATTGCGACGGAATCCTGCGGAATGCGTTTTTTTGCCACTCCAAAAAACGTTACATTCAGCGTTGCTCCCGGCTGACCGTCAGTCAGTAAACGACTGATCCGTCAAGCGGCGGATGCAACGCAAGGCCATCAGTCACAATCCGTCACTAATAGAAGTCTATGGAAAAAAAACAGACTCCTGCATAATATTTTGCAGGATACCATAATTCCTTAAGGCAACGTATTCTGACTGATGCAAAAAACCGGAAGTGAGAAAGTAGCCTAAGGGTCACCAGCTAATATACAGATTGGGCACCTCTACATAGAAGCCAAGTCAAGTTGCTCTCCAGAAAGACCATAGGTCGTGAAGGAGTTGTAGCTCCAGTTTGTCTGTGGTGAATCTATGGACCAATGAAGCACAAGACTAGTTTTAACTTAGTGGCCATATGACCACCAGTCTATGGATCCAGACTGTCTTCTGACAAAAGAGTTCCACAATATTATAGTCTTGTAATGTGTCTCTAACCCTTGATAGAGATGCATAGGGTTCTCATTTATATGGCTGAATACGGCTCTCATAAAGTTCCCTTGGTTCATATATGCTGCCTGTGCCTCTAATTTTACATGGGGATTTTTCTATTACATTTGAAAAAAAAGGTAAAATTACAAAAGTTTCTTCTAGAGTAGAATAAAGATATAACACAGCTCCACCTAGAGGCACCGGACCATCCGAACCTTAGCGGTGAGATTGGTGCACTAGTATATTATACACTAAAGCCGAGTGTACGCCTGTCTGCTCTTTGCTGATTTTCTTTTTTTTACATATCACTAATTTGTACATTTTAGGGTTCTAGGGAATTTGGTGTTGTTTCAGCCTTACTTTCAGCCAAGGGATATTCCCATCTTACATTGATGGTATTTCCACTGGATATGCCATGTATTTATTATGCTTGCTTAATATACCTATCATATGAACGGTATACCCAGGTCTGCAAAGCAACAGTGCCAATGACCGCTGAGCCACCATGCTGTAGATGGAGGTCCTAGGAGTCATTCGCAAGAATTAAAATGCCCCAGTCATTTTTTTCAGTGATGCTTCACCGGCGTGCACAATAGTGTTCCCAGTCACCACCTACATAGAGAAGTATAGCTGGCGTCCAGGAGTGCTACTGTGCAGGGGAAGACAATCAATCCAGCCCCTTTATTCTTCAGGTGCTAGACGTAGGACACCTACAGTATTGGCTAAAATATATATGTATCACTAAAACTCCACTGGATTAAATGTCTTTTATTGATATAAAACCAAAACAATTCTTTGTTAAAGGGAATCTGATGTCACCAAACGCTATTAATGTAAAGATAAAGGGGTAAATCTGCAGGTTATTAGTGTTTCGTTGCTGTCCAGCCACCCAGTACACTGTGAGCAGCGGCTATAAGCACAAGCAGACACTTTGATTGACAGCTCGCTCTGCAGAGCATCTGTACAAAGAAAGCTGTCAGTCAAAAGGCCATGCGTGCTTACAGTCGCTGCTCACTGTGTACTGAGCTGAGGCTGTAGCCGCTCAGGGCACTCCTCTGTGACCAAAAACCGGCAGCTCCTGGGAAGAATAAAATTCATTTTCTCCCAGTAGCCGAGCAGGCGGACAGACAGCATTGAAACCCTATTACTCACGGATTAACCCCATATCTTCAGGTTAATAGCGCTTGGGGACATAGCAGGTTCCCTTTAAGTGAAAGTGGTCAGTTCAAGCCTGTTTGTATTTATGAAACCTATAACAAGGTCAGCAGAAGGTTTATATGTCGTGCATTGGTCTAATGAGGAGAAATATGTTCCTGTAATGTCTCTTAAGAGTAATTATCGCCTTGCTACATCTTATGTTAATCAAAGAACTACACCCAAAAAGTAATTTACGCTGACATGTAAATCATGTCGTTCTCATGCTCTGTGGAATGCTTTTGATGCTCGGTTTCACTGTCGCTCCTCAGACTTGTCAAACATAAGTAATATAAACTTGATTTCTCATAAATATGTTCTTTTATGTTATCAGAGGGGTTTTTATATATGGCCATTTATATGTCATAAAAAAGGTGGGTTCTCTGAATCCCCGAGTTCTATTGCTCAGAGTGGAAAAGCATTACCAAATATTGACTTTTGCTCTGTTACACTTGACCAAGCCACCGATTACACGATCAGCCATTTATTTGAATGGCAGGTAATTATTTTTTCTCACTGTAAATAGATTTATTAACAATCACTCGTCAAATACAAACAATGTAATATGACACACAATAAATAATACTATTTACCGCATATAGCACAATTGTAATACACTCTGCAGTTATAAAGTTCCCATACTACACTAAGAGGTACTTTGCACACTACGACATCGCAAGCCGATGCTGCGATGTCGAGCGCGATAGTCCCCGCCCCCGTCGCAGCAGCGATATCTTGTGATTGCTGCCGTAGCGAACATTATCGCTATGGCAGCTTCACACGCATTTACCTGCCCTGCGACGTCGCTCTGGCCGGCGACTCGCCTCTTTTCTAAGGGGGCGTGTTGTGCGGTGTCACAGCGATGTCACACGGCAGGCGGCCAATGGAAGCGGAGGGGCGGAGATGAACGGGACGTAAACATCCCGCCCACCTTCTTCCTTCCGCAGGTAAGGTGATGTTCCTCGCTCCTACGGCTTAACACACAGCGATGTGTGCTGCCTGCTGGAATGAGGGACAACATTGTACCTGTCGCTGCTGCAAAATTATGGAAATGTCGGACCCTACACCGATCATACGATAACGACACTTTTGCGCTCGTTAATCGTATGTAAAAGGATTCACATACTGCGATGTCGGCAGCGACGCCAGATGTGCGTCACTTTCGATTTGACCCCACCGGCATCGCACCTGCGATGTCGCAACGTGCAAAGTACCCCTAAGGCTCTGTTCACATGCTGTGTATTTGCTTTGTTATTTCTAAATGTAAGCTGCTTTTTACAATATCAGCAAAAACTATGAGATCTCAGAAATCTCATGCATATGAGGGGCTGCTGATAAGTCTTTGGCTTTACCCAGAAAGAAACTAGATAGGATGATGAAACTTTACATTTATTCCACATACTCTCCACTGATGTCAGCACACTTCTTACATCGGTATTCCAAGTTCTGTAAGCCTAGCAAAAAGAAGGATTTCAGGTGTGCCTCAAATCAGGCATCCGTAGCAGCCATGGCATCAGAAATGGTGTGAAATTTGGTACCCTTGAGGTGTTTCTTCAGGTTTGGAAACGGATGATAGTCGGAGGAAGCTAGATCTGGTGAATAAGGTGGGTGGTCAACCAGCTGGAAACCCAGCTCTGCCAGGTTTGCCGTGGTCACTTGTGCAATGTGAGCGGAGGCGTTGTTTTGCAGTTACAAGATTCCTTTGGACAAGTTGGCATGCCTTTTGGCCTTCACAGCTGCCTTCAATTGGTCCGCAAGTTCAATGTAATACCTTGCATTGATGGTGGAACCCTTTTGAAGGTAGTCCACTAGCAGCATGCACTCCTTATCCCAGAACACAGATGCCATCACCTTAGTGGCTGATTTTTGCACCCTGAACCTCTTTGGACGAGAAGAACCACTGTGCCTCCACTCTTTTGACTGCGCCTTGTTTTCAGGGTCATACAAATAAATCCAGGTCCATAGTGACCAGTCAATCCAGGAAGTTCTTATCAGTCCAGAAACGCTGACAAATGGACCGGGAAGTTTTCACTCGCATGCTTCTCTGATCTTTTGTCAAACATTTGGGGATCCACTTTGCAGTTCGCTTCCTCATGTCCAAATGTTCATGGATAATGACATAAACACGTTCACGGGAAATCCCCATGATGTCTGCTATTGCTTTAGCTGAAATTCATCGATTCTCCAGTATGAGGTTGTGCACAGCATCGACGATCTCTGGAACAACAACCACTCTCGGTCGTCCAGGACATTCCTCATCATTGGTGCTGAAGTGGCCCATTTTAAATTTGGCAACTTAGTTCTTCACTGTGGAATATGAAGGGCATTGATCCCCCAATGTCTACGACATTTCATCATGAACATCCTTTGTGGAGTTTCCTTGTAGAAACAAGACTTTTATCACTGCTCTGCTCTCAGTTGCTGTGAATATCGCATTACACTCTGCCATTTTCTTTTACCGCGTGCATAGAACACTGTTGCCATAAGCAACAAACACTACATTTCGAAAACATATGTTAGACACATAAGGCTTTCCTGTGCTGTAACATTCGTTACCATAGAAACAAAAAACAATTACAAAGCCAAAGACTTATCAGCAGCCCCTCGTACAATTGATTTTTTTTCCCTGACAATTTGAAAACTGCATAATTTTTTTAATCTGCAGAATGTCAATTCTTTAGGAGTTTTTTTACACAATTTATTTTTCTCTCAATGGGAAAGTGAAAAAATTGTGCAAAAAACACAACAGCATTTAATAATGATGCTTGAAGAATAAACTAAATTATTAAACATGTACTGTAGACAAAGCACGTAATCCATATCCAAAGAAATGCTGCAAACCACAACAAAAGCGTAACAACAAGCTGGTAAATGAGCGTTTTGAATGCAGTGTTTTTACTGCCAAGAGAGCAGGTTTTGGCTGCAGAAAAAAAACGCAGCAAAAATGCTGCATGTGAACATAGCCTTATGTTTTTGTAGTGTTTTTTATCACGCAGTTTTGTCAGTGAAGGATTTCTTAGGGCTAGTAAAGTATGTGATGTTCCTGAGGACTCATCCACACATTGCCTATTTTTGTCCTGGCAGATTTGAAATGTGCAGCGTGTCATTATTTCAGCTTTTTTTCAAGCATTTTTATCCTGTTTGAATTAATAAATGAATGCAAAAAAATACATCCAAAACCTGGCAAAAATGCACATATCTTCTGCTGTATTTTTGCAGCAGAAATGTCGTTCATGCTTTTGTGCCCGCCTTAATGGGGATGTCCACTACTTGGACAACCCTAACTCATTCCCCTTGTTCACCCCTGTAAAAATAAATAAGTCTATACTCACCTCCGGTGTAGCCGCGGTTCCAGCGATGTCTCAAGTCGTGTTCCTGGGGCCCATGTGACATTGTTCTGACCAATCAGCGCCCGTTGTCTGTCTCCTTGCCTTCAGACATTTGAGCAGGATGTGAGCACTGTACTGACTTCCTGCTCAAATGTCCAAAGGGGGTGAAGGAAGCTGGCAATGACTGGTCGCGGGGCTCACGTGTTATAACAAGACTTCAGACATCGCTGGAACCGCCCCCACACTGGAGGTGAGTAAAGGCTGATTTATTATTCTGAATCGAACATAGGGAATAAGAAAAGGTTGTCCAAAAAGGCGTACAGTGATGAAATAGGAGGTCAGAGAATAAAGTAACTCCAATGCTTCATTAAAGTCAATGGCCTTGACAGCTGATCTACCTGAATCTCATAATTCAGGGCTTCAAGCGGACGCCCGACTGAGCCACCGACTTGATGTGAACCCAGCCTAAGCAGCCAGGCCTCCTGGATGGCCCCAACAGAGTGAACCCCAAGAATAGTCCGTAAAGTAGCTAGTGGTACAATATGCTCCTCCTGAGTACAGAGTCCTTCACTTTTTGTTCCAGGACATCCAACCGGACTCATGCAAGTGATAATTCCAAAAAACGCACAAAAATGTATCCTGCATGAAATGGCACCTTGGACTGTTTCGGGTTTTGTTCAGATTCCCGAGTGTGCAATATTCTGTACTCAGTTATCATAAGTATTATAAACTTAATTTCTCTTTTTCTAATATATATTTGTATTATTTCTATGGGGTTTTCTCAATAGGGCCACATGAGTGTCATAAGGGAGGGGGCTCACTGAGACTTCCAGCCCTATTAGCCACAGTGGAGAAACACTACCATGTATTGCCTCTGGCTCTGCCAATCTCGACCAAGCCACCTATTACATGGTCAGCCGTTTACGTGAATGGCAGGTAAGTAATACTTTAGTAACAGCTGAGGTTTTTAGAAATAAAAAAAGGGGTTATTGGCTAATTGCCAGGTCGGCTTCATTGTAAAATGAGCTTGTCTTGATGAGGCAACCCCTGAAAATGAACTAATGTGTATGGCAGCAGCATGATAATGGGAAAGAAGGCTTGGGCATATTGGATTTCAGCATGCCCTATTCATTCTTTCTGTGGGAAAAAAACCTGCTGGTGAAAATGTCTGACAGCGGCCTATTTCATCTCACTAGTGAAATAAACATGCAGAGTCAGTCCACCCAAGCGTGCGTGTTTATGAGGTGTGAACTTAGATCCATATTGGCCATATCTGTATTGGGTCAACATCTCTACTATATTAATAAATTAATAAAATCTATAGCAGGATTACTGAAGAATAGACATTCTTCACGTGGTAGTGAACAAAATAGAGTTGTTCTATCCTAGGCAGATATTCTACAATCCAATATCCCCTTCTATTGTCTCTGTACTTCAGAACCATGAAATCAGATCTGGACAAATTACCCACAGTAATATACTGTACTTTTATACATGGCAATATATACAGTAGATTAACATACTAATACTAATTGCAAATTCATGCAAATCCTGTACAATGATGTAGTGTTGGGGTCATAAACTAAAATTTGCACTGTACGTTTCTGGTTAATTAACTTTTTAAAGATTATAGACAGAAAGTATACAAAAATGTAACTCCACAGATAGAGGATGCACAATTTTATATCATATGCTTTCAAGTGTTCCATGTCTTTCTTAATATGGCTGTACAAATGAGATAATCTGATGGCTGACACCTGTCATCAAGAGATGGATCGGAGTCCACAATACTAGATTATGGGCAGATGCTATAGATTTTTATCAAGATCCACCATCAGTAATTTTACATATATGGGCACTTTTACAGCAGATAAGTTGCCCAAACACCTTCAGTAGTTATCAGCCAACCACTATTCTTCACATCAAGCATGCATGTGTTTTGAATGGGCAGCAGGTGTAAGGCACTTTTGAAAGTGACTTATCTCCCCACAGAACCAATGGATCTGTGTTGAAGCTCCACATGCCAATCCTTCTTTCCTTGACATCATCAAGCCAGGAGGTAGCCAGTCCAACCAAAATTGTCAGGTTTGGTCACTTTTTCTCCAATGTGTATGGAGGCTCTTAATAGGCTCCTGTCAGGTCCCCTATGCCCTCCAACCCAGCAGCATTCATGGCTATATGCCCAAATTCCCTCCCTAATCAGCCCTATATAACACTATTCACTAATATGAATGTTTCACGCCTCTGTTGTTTTATTACGCCCCTGTGGGCATGATAACATGGTTTCCGTGAGCTGGTGTCATTATCAGCCCCTGAAAATCTTGCACATGCGCGCTGCTCTTTTCAGCTGGTCAATGCGTCTTTGAAGCTGGGTGTACGGCTTCATTAAGTGCACTATGCACTAAGAGCCATCTTCTGAACTTCCCGTAATGCGCCTAATGAAGCCGGCAAGCGCACAACCTGCTTCTGAGGCACTGATTAGGCTGAAATGAGCCGCGCGCATGCGTGAGATTTCCATTAGCTGGCTTGGGGAAATAATATTATCATGCCAACAGGGGTGTGATAACATGGGAAAAGGGCCGACAATGCCCTGTCGACTTGTCAAGGCCCTACTTAGCAAAAGAACAGTGAGGTTTATGTTATTTTTTTTTTAAACATTCATATTAGTGAATAGTGTTATACAGGGCTGGTTAGGGAGTGAATTTGGATATACAGGTATGAATACTGCTTGGTTGGAGGGAATAGGGGACCTGACAGGTTCCCTTTAAGTATGACATGATTACATGTTCATTGGATCCTTAAAGGAATTCTCAAGGACTATAGCATCCATATCAGATCAGTAGAGATCTGACACCTGATAGCCCCACCTGTCAATGGCCAGAAGTCAGTAATGTATGGAGTAGAATGCTGCTTATATTTGGCTGCTGTTGGAACAGATAAGTAGCTGTTTGCTGGGGGTGCCCAGTGTTCCACCAATCTCATATAGATCAATATGTTAGTCCCGGACAAGCCCTTTAACAATTCTGATTGGGCTAGTTGGAAGAACATAAAAAATAAACCTTGGCCTTTGTGGATGATGGACCATGAATGGTCAAAGCAAGCTGGTTTATGTCCTCAGGTAAACTATAGTTCACTTTCTTGCAAGTGTCAGCTTATGAAGATAACATAAAAGACTGAAATCCCTGAGCAATGCTCTTTATTATTATAATCACAATAACACATTGTATATCAATTCTCATTACTATGCCTTAAAATTAACCATATCTATAGGACAAAGGAAGCCCATCATTCATCATTCATACGCTTTGTTCAACCCTGGGACAAAATTATGTTTCTATCCCTTTCTCTATGTTAACTTTAATCAGGATAGGGATCAAGCAGATGTCAAGGGTCAGGAATTCAGCTGTTCCAATCCTCTGACATAGCTAGGATGATGGGGCTAATGCTTTTCAGGTGACCTCTGACCTCACAGTGAGTCTACAAAGGTCAGTGTTTGTCTTCAGCAGCACAGGGAGCCACCCTATAAACCACACACTATCCCTTTCGACCTCACTAAAGTGGTTCAACACTTCACAACTGCATGTCTGGAAAGAAAAGTAGCCCATCCATGACACGACTACATAAACAAGTGCAACGCGGAATGATAGCTCCACTCGATTGGAACAATCAAGAATTTGGAGTGAAATACCTAAGCCAAATCCAGGGCATATAAAGACACAAGATATTAAAATAATAAAAAAATATTTGCATTTATCACTAATGGCCATCAAAACAATTTTATTCTCTCAAATTTTAATCAACCAACTGTTCCAAATTATTGAATTATGGATGGTTTGGTGAACTTGCATTAAAATTAACTGAAAATAATAATATTTTACTAAATAAGAAAGAATTGCATTTATTAAAATTATTATTATTATTATTATTTGTAAAGTAAAATGAATTCCAGGGTGCTGTAAGTCGTGAAGACTGTTTCCATACATTATTATTATTATTTATTATTATAGCGCCATCAATTCCATGACGCTTTACATATGAAAGGGGTACACATAATAGGGACAAGTACAATAATCATAAACAGTACAAGGCACACACTCGTACAGGAGGAGAGAGGTCCCTGCCCGCGAGGGCTCACAGTCTACAAGGGATAGGTGAGGATACAGTAGGTGAGGGATATGTCATAAATATATATTATACGAATAGCGTAAACAAGCTAACAAGGACAGACTGGTATGGAGGGGAAGAGGACCCTGCCCTGATAGACTTACAATCCACAGGGTATTAGAGGAAGAGATAGTAGGTAGGGGGGTTATAACTCATAGCAATGTATATTTAAAGCACCACTCCAGCATTTTTTTTATTTCACCACTGGGCTGGTGCTTTAAATTTAAGTCTCCTGCCCCCACTGTTATACTCACAATCCTGCATCTTCATCTGTTTTCAGCCCCGTATCCATCAGTTTCAGGCAGTTTGTGACCTCCAGTGTTTTATGGAGCAAGCCGGAGGTCAGTCTTTAATACAAGTCTATGAGAGCCCCATTCTGGCCTCATTCTGGCTCTTATAGACTTTTGTATTCAGAGTTTGTAATGTAACTTCTGATTTCTGTTCAGTCAAAAGTTTCAGTCATAAGGTGGTGCCATGGGACTGAAGCGGCACCGAAAAGAGGTGAAAACGCTGGAGGGTAAGTATCAGAGTAGGGGCAGGGACCTTAGTTTAAAAAGCAGCACTCCAGCATTGAAAAATAAAACAAAATACTGGAGTTGTTGCATTAACAATAGAAGTCCCAGAAATTGTGAGCTCACCCCTGAAGTCCCGAAAGAGGGTCAAATGACCCTTAGTAAACTGAGTAGAACTAACTAGAAACTAAATGGCTAAACTCAATGGAAAACAACAACCTCCTGTGGTGCGACAGTAATGGCCTTAATAACAGAACAAAAGATGGTAATTATAGGATGTTAGCTAAAATCCTTCAGGTCATTCTCTGGGTTCCAAAGGTAGAAATGTTAAATGACCCCTCTCTGGGACTTCTAGTGTTAAAGGAACACTCCCAAAATTGATGCAGGATGCTAGGGGAGGAGCATGACTCAAGAATTCAAATACACTAATATAATAGTCACACCCTGCTAATACTGGCCTTGTACTAGGCCTAAAAGGGGTTTCTCCTACTGTTGCTCCTCCATATGTTCTATTGTGATCCGTGCTGGTCAGGGGGCATCACGAGACCCCTTGAAAGGCTGCAGCTTTTACATTCCGACCAAGGCAGTTTGTTCTGCTTGGATGGAACATTAAGTTTGCAACCTTTCAGCTTCCCCTTATGGATGTCAATGCTTTGATACTGGCAAAATTCACAGTAACACATGTGGACTAGTGGTGCCAGCCCGGGAGCTGAGTACATTATTCTTTATTATCACCCCAACCAGGGTCCATTCATAAAAATTTGTAAAGTATCGGAAACCCCTTTTATTTACCGGTAACTCCCGGTATAAAAAAAAGGAAGACCTGGCATATTAGATTACTGTCAGCAGAACACATGCATTTTTGTAGGACAGCCAATAAATTTAAGTGCGAGAGAAGGATCAGGAGTAGGGAATATTAGTGCTTTGTTTTGAGGGTAAGCTGCTGGCAGAAATGTGTGACTTTCAGTCCACAGCTAACCAAGAATGTTAATTTAAATGGTTACTATTAGGGATGATCGAATACCTCAAATATTCAGCTCGCGAATATTTTCTGAATAGGTTGCCGATACGGGAATATTCGATGCGCAATGTAAGTCTATGAGAAGTCTCTAGTTGTTATTCGGGTTTCTCATAGCCTTACATTGCGCATCAAATATTCACGAATAGTCGAATAGCGGCGACCTATTTGGAAAATATTCGCGAAGCCGAATATTTGAGGTATTCGATCATCCCTAGTTACTATACATTCAGAGAACTATAAGCAGTCCTGGGTGTGCATGAGGAATAACATTATTTCTGGCCATTATATGACTGATGTCCTGTATTATCACCACTTTTTTAGGTTTTTATGATGTTCTGCATTATCACCAGTTTTACCCTCTGTAGTTCCTAACTCTAAATTTCATTCCACTCTGAGCTGGTGGGAGGAGATAAAGAGACAAGCTGCTGTGATTGCTCCTACAAACAACACACAGAGAGAGATTCCCATTCTTCACTCTCTCCATTTTTAGCATACAGAAGCAAGCAGTAGAGATATGGAGGATATTTTTGCAACAGGACTGACCTCTGTGGATGGGACTAAGGGGCACTTTGCACACTACGACATCACAGGTGTAATGTCGGAGGGGTCATGTCGAAAGTGACACACCTCCGGCGTCGCACTCGACATCGTAGTGTGTAAATCCTAGATGATACGATTAACAAGCGCAAAATCGTCGTAATCGTATCATTGGTGTAGTGCCTGGGAATTCCATAATTACGCGACTGCGACAGGTACGATGTTGTTCCTCATTCCTGCGGCAGCAACACATCGCTGTGTGTGAAGCTGCAGGAGCGAGAAACATCTCCTACCTGCGTCCTGCAGCTCACGCCGGCTATGCGGAAGGAAGAAGGTGGGCGGGATGTTTACGTCCCGCTCATCTCCGCCCCTCCGCTGCTATTGGCCGCCTGCCATGTGACGTCGCTATGATGCCGCACGACCCGCCCCTTTAATAAGGAGGCGGGTCGCCGGCCAGATCGACGTCGCAAGGCAGGTAAGTCCATGTGAAGCTGCCGTAGCGATAATGTTCGCTACGGCTGCTATCACAAGATATCGCTGCTGCGACGGGGGCGGGGACTATCATGCTCGGCATTGCAAGCATCGGCTTGCGATGTCGTTGTGTGCAAAGTGCCCCTTACTCTCTGGTATGAGGCAAAAGACTTGTTAGAGAGCTCAACAACATATTTCTGTGTCTCACTCTGCTTGTTTTCTGACTGTGCTCATTACTCCTCCTCTTCAGCTCTTCCATAGAGTATTATCAGCCATGAGGCATGAAGCCCCAGTGTGCTGGAGTCCATCCTGTCTGCTCAAGACTGATCTGAGCCGTTTCTTCTGAGTGGATGGTGAGTTCAGGAGAGAGTGGAGAGGAAAAAGTGTCTGATAAGTTGGGAGGAAAGCAAATTTCTTTGGTAAGATATACACTCTTGAAATTGCAAGACCAAGAAAGAATGATGCACAAGAGAGTACAGTATGGCACTGTCTGCATTATTATAATCAATAGCCCCATTGGCGCATATGCCCGAATCACGGGGTATGGCGATAAGCCCTTTCTGAGCCAATGAACATAGGGTCAAAAGCCATGTAAATCTAGCCTGACAGTGCCCCCTAGAGGTTGTGTGTGTGATAGGGTAATTCAGTTGGAGATCAGATAGAATATTTGGGTGATATTAATCTGGTACACTACTTTAAATATAAAATGTCAGGTAGATGTTTTTTTAAACACCCCCCACTCCCCCCGAAAACTCTGAATTCCAGTTTATTTAGTACTGTTGCCCACTGGCATTTTAGCCTCTACCGTTTGTTTTTTTTATCAAATGGTTATGTTATATTTGTTTGTTTTTGTGGTTACTTTCTGCAATGATATTCACATGATAGAAGAAACAGTGACATCTATCTCAGAATAAAAGCCCCAGATACATTTACACTTAAAAGCCCCTCCGAGACCAAAGCAAATAGTCATTGTAAATGGTTTGGTATTGTGTTAATATTATGACAAAAACAAAGGATAAGTCATTTGATAGGCTTAGAAAAAGGGCAATAATCTTTAAGGAATTGGAAATTCTCAAGCAGTTTTCCTAGGCTCAATAAAATTCATCAAAATGCGGGTGTGAATGGGCTGTAATGCTGTATCATGAACATCAAAGGAACGGGGCATCAATCCTGTGGCTTTTTGCAGCTGTTCTGGAGCTTTTGTGCCACACACAAACACTGGGCCTTTGTACAATTCCTGCAATCCCTAAGAATTAGTATTATTTATAAGAATGGGATGGATAGAAGCTCCTTTAAATAGTCCCTGCTTTGCTTTAGTTGTTTTCTGATACCGAATAGTTAACAGACCTGAACTGAAGGTAGAGATAGTTTAATAATGGAACTGTATCCAATAATTTCACAGCAAGACTCTGAGGAATGTTAAGATTCCTGCAATTACATCAGTAGAAGCCTCAACAATAGGATCACTATGACTTACAAAGCTGCACCAGTTCAAATATAAGAAAAAAGCGTGTGCGGGCTAGAAGATTGTTCAAACATCAGCAGCTTCTGATTTTCCTAAAGATGTTTCGTCCTTATGTAAACAGCATAGCCGTTCATCAAAACTGGAGGTAACTCACATACCTACAGAGCTATATTTTTTCTTGTGGGTGTAAGTGTAAGATTAGGTTTGAAATAACTTTTCATGTTGGTCTTTTAATAACGTAAAACTAAAGTAAAGTTCTGGTATGAAGCCACATTAGAGGGGTTAGCTCAGCACATTAGCAAAGGTGATGGGTAACCGCTCAATGGAGTGGTCCAGCCAATGCATCTTGAGATTTCTGGTTGCAGATTTTCTCCACCACTATATTCTCTGCTTCTAGGTGACTAGAATCATCTTTTTTAATGTGTTGGACAAAATCAGGGCACATTATTTCAGGGATGGGTCTAAAATGGTCTAGGATGGGGCGCATTAAACCAGGAAGGTGACCACGATGGGGCACTTTATAGCAGGATGAGGCACAGTATACCATGGATGGACTCAGGATGGGGCACAGTGTGCCATGGATGGACCCAGGATGGCGCACATTATACTAGGGCTGGACCCGGGTTCGGACACATTATACCAGTGATGGACCCAAAATCGGACACATTATACAAGAATGGGGCACATCATACCAAGATTGGGCACATTATACCAGGAATGGAACCATGATAGATCTCATTATGCCAGAGATTGAACCAGGATGGTGCACATTATATCAGGAAGGCAATGTATCTTGAGATTTCTGGGTGCAGGTTCTCTTCACCACTATATTCTCTGCTTCTACCTGTGTCCATTTTCTGTATATGACATTTCTGTGGAAAGAGGTAATGTGCTTGAAATGTTGCTTGGCTAAGTAAACTAATTTTTTGCTCCAGCACTTTACATTTGTGTCTTGATGTTCTTTTCCATTGTTCTTTGGTATAAGCATAGGTGTTGGTGGCTTATCATTGGGATAAAGGATGGACATACCATTGGTGCAACCTTTGGTGCAACACATGGGCCTAAGAGGAATAGTTGCCCACTTTCACCTCCAAATCAGGTGGAAATGGGCCCAATGCTTTTGACTGCAAAGGGCCCATATAATATTCTCACTCAGTGACCCTTTTTTGTCTATGTTCGCCACTATAACTCAACATTTTTTTGGATCTGGGTGAAATTCAAAAGGTTTGGACCCTTGCTGAAATACTAAGCAGCCATGAAAGCTATCATTGTCTAGAACTATAATGAAATGTTAAAGGGGTGGTTCACTAGTTAGTTTTCGTAGGCACATCAATATTATGTTGAGAAACAAGGTTTCTCTCAAATACCTTGTGTTGCCAATAGTGCCTGGAGTGGTGCTATTGTGCTCCACTCATCCCCTTCACGTGACCCCCGGGCTCCATGACCTCTGATGTCCGGTGATGTCACGTCAACTTCCTGTTGAACTGACATCACCGCGCCTGGCCCCAGTCTTTCTGAGCCACTGGGCTGTTGGCGGTGTTTCACCGCTCATCACAGCCTAGCGTCACTCCTGCTTGCGGTGCTCTGCAGTAAAGCGAGAACAGGGAGATGCTGGGCTGTGACTGGGCTGTGCTGAGCGGTGAAATGCTGCCCACAGCTCAGTCCCTCAGGAAGACTAGAGCCAACTGAGGTGATATCAGATCAACTGGAAGTTGACCTGACATCACCGGACATCACGAGTCACGGAACTCGTGGGTCACGCGATCGGGAAGAGCGAACCGCAATAGCGTCACTCACAAGGCAACACAAGGTATTTGAGAGAAACCTTGTTTCTCAACATAATATCGATGTGCCTATGAATACTAACTAGTGAAGCACCAATTTAAGAAGCCTGGAAACGATGTACAACTTCTTCACACTTCGTCCCGCCGAAACGTCTGTCAAAATACTAAGCAGTGAGGACTTTGGCTAACATGTTAAGAAGCCAGAAACCCAGCAGAAATACTAAATAGACAAAAAATACCAGCCAAAATATAAGGTAGTCAGAAACCAAACAAAATTATATGTAACAGGAGCATCCAAGATAAAAATTAGGGAGCAAGAAATAGGCATAAATCTGAGCAGAGCAGGTCTTAGCCAAAAAGTGAAGCAGCCAAAAGCTCCGCACCAACGCTAAGCAGCTAAGACTACTGCTGAAATGCTAAGCAGATGAGGCTCAAGCTAAGATGTTAAGTAACTAAAACCCCATTTAAAATGTTAAGAAACCTGATGGAAATGCTTAGCAGTCAAAACTCTGACCGAAATGCTAAGCAGTAAGGATCTCATGATAAAACAAAATGAAGATCTCAGTCAAAAAGCGATCCAGCCCAGGACTTTGTCTAGAATAATAAGCACTGTAAAAAAGGGGGTGCATAACCACACTTTGTACCCTTAGAAAGGATTTATGATTACATTTTCCACCCTCAGTCCTTGAAATTCAGCAATATAGTAAACGGAAGTGCAAATCTAACAACTGCATCAGCCACTCAGATACAACATCCAGCAAAAATAAATAATGGTATTTACCTGCCATGATAGTATTAATCTGCAGGTGAGGTGAGGACATATTGCTGGTGCAGCCGGTGCAGCTGCATCGGGAACCATAGATGGAGGGGGGCTCGATGACACCAGTGAGTATTCAGATGGATGTGTGTTCTTGGACGCACATTCAGCTGTATTGTGGCGCAGGGAATCTGCTGGTTCCCTGTGCTGCAATACACGCTACCAGCCAATCAAAGGCCAGCAGCTGACGTCAAATTGCCCGTGACTGTGGCACTCATGTGCTGACGTCACCTGCATGCCAACATAAGCTGCCAACTCCTGTGGGGGAGAGGAGGAATGTGAGTAGAATTGTTTTTTTTTAATGTGTTGGACAAAAACAGGGCACATTATTCCAGGGATGGGTCCAGGATGGGGCATATTAAACCAGGAAGTTTGTGTTACTGGTTTAGAAGGAACCAGTATGGGGTGTGGACAAGGGATTCGAGAGTCGACCCCTAGCAGAAGAGGTGTTACAAATAAATGAAGCTATATTCTCCTTGCAACTGCTCACTTCAAGTCATTGCGGTGGTGGCGGGGCTGCGATCAGCCACCACCCACTACTTAGTGATGTAATCTTGCACACTGATCGTTAAGGTGCAGGAGAAGTGGTTACATCATGCTTCAAACGGAACCTGAAAACGCACCTGTTCCGAAATGCCTACAATCTACAATGAACTCGCTGCCGCCCGACCACCGTGCGGAGCTGCCGCCCGACCACCGTGCGGAGCTGCCGCCCGACCACCGTGCGGAGCTGCCGCCCGACCACCGTGCGGAGCTGCCGCCCGACCACCGTGCGGAGCTGCCGCCCGACCACCGTGCGGAGCTGCCGCCCGACCACCGTGCGGAGCTGCCGCCCGACCACCGTGCGGAGCTGCCGCCCGACCTACACCCCACCTATTGTCTCCTCCCCATAATCCTATAGAATGTAAGCCCGCAAGGGTAGGGCCCTCTTCCCTCTGTACTAGTCTGTCTACTGTAACTTGTATACGTATTTTGTATGTAACCCCCTTCTCATGTACAGCACCATGGAATTAATGGTGCTCTATAAATAAATAATAATAATAATAATAATAATAATGCTCACTCTGTAGTGACCAGTGACTGTTTACAGCCCCCAGAGCAGCCATGATAACTGGATGCAAATGGCTGCAGAGTATAACTTCATGTATTCCCTGTCTGTTGTCTCCTGTTCATTCAATTAAAATATTTTCTACCTGTGCAGATGGTGCATGTAAAGCTAAGAGCACGAGATAAAGGTAAAAATGAAAGGAGTTCTCTGGGAATACCTTTAATTAACAAAGTATACTCATTTTGTCAAGATAGCTAATCACTAGAACTATACTACAGTGCTAAAAGAAACCTGACCTAGCATGTCCTCTAGAACAGAGGTTCCCAACTCCAGTCCTCAAGGCACACCAACAGTGCATGTTTTCAGGATTTCTTTAGCATTGCATGGGTGTTGGATTCAGCACCTTTGCAGGTGATTAAATTATCACTTGTGCAATACTAAGGAAATACTGAAAACATGCACTGTTGGTGTGCCTTGAGGACTGGAGTTGGGAACCTCTGCTCTAGAATAAGACAGGAGCCTGTGAGCATGTGCAGAAGAAGGCTCTGCTGCTGTGACTTGCAGAACCAATCCCTCAAAAGCTACTCATGAAAGGATGGGGTGGAGCTTCCTGCTGCACATGCTCACAGGCACCTGTCCTATTACCATTCTAGGACAGATTTCTGTCATTGTAATAAAATAGTGTTGGAATTTTTTTTTTTTTTAATTATTCCATAACCAAAGCAAAGAAATTTATTTAGAATCACAATTTCTCTAATTTTTTTTTTTAATTTATGGTTAACCCCTTTAAATATAGTATTTACTCTGAGTGCTATAACGATAGTACCTCGAATATCATATAGGCAGTTGAGGGAGGGATGAGAAGGGTGATTCATTTCATGCCTTGTCGTTTACCTATCCCACAGTGGGAAATTTGCAGAAAGAAACTGGAAGACAGGAGCGCAAAAATAGGGTCTTATCAGATATTACCGGGGGATGCTCAAATGGGGAAGCTCACCTTATAAAGTTGTTGGAGTAACAACTAACTATAGACGCTTGTAAGTAATGGCTGCTGCAGCCCCACGTGGAATGAAGGCTAACCCTTATCAGATTTTTTTCTGAAGAAGGACAGGGGTTTTCTCTGAAACGTATTGAAATAAATCCCTTTGATCACCTATTGACTTTCTCCTCCCTATGGCAGCGCTGTAATCATCCCTATCGAGCTAACGGTTATCCTCTACAGTGGGAAATTTAGGATAAAACCTAAGCAAGCAAGAGAAGAATGAGCATCATGTACCTTGATTACCAGCATCAAGGAGGCTGGCATTAATTCTGTCACGTCTTCACCAGAGTCTGCTCCTGCGACTTCTGTGTCTGTTACCAGGCGACGCCATATTTCCACCATGGACTGTGCTGATGATAGGAGATGAGTCAGTGCCAGTGGTGGGCACAAGCTCCGCTCATCCACTAAGCTGGGTTTCCCTGGGACCTGCAGTACCACTGGCTGACTGTAGGTGGCGTGTGTCTTCCAGCTGAATTAGTTCAGCTACAGCCAATGGGAAGACACCACACTCTTCTTATTCCTCCTCCTCTCTGCTGGTCCCTGCCAGATATAGTTTTATTTTCTTGCTAGTGTCTGGTTCCTGTCCTGTTCTGACTATTGATCCCCGTGTTTGACCCCTGCCTACTCTCTGACTACTCTCCTGCCTGCTGTTTTTGTACCTCGCTGCCATCTCCAGTTTTGACCTCTGCCTGATTTCCTGACTACGCTCCTGCCTGCTGATTTTGTCCCTTTTTGTGCCTCCTCATTTGGACTCTGCCTGACGACCACTCTTTCCTGGATTGCAGCCTTTCATAGGCAGCGATCTCCTGGACCTTGTGTAATTTCAGATCCCTGTAAAGGGGTTAAAGGGTTTCAGGGTTCTTGAGATCCTGACGACTTGGTGGCTAGCTCTAGTCTGTCCGTGACAGTCATCCTGAGTCTGTGGTTAAGGGCAGACGTTACAGTTTCGGAGTAAGCTAGTAGGGACAAGTAGGGTTTGAATTGTCGTCCAGCAGCGACTGCTTATCCGATAAGGGCAGCTCGGAATTAGATCTAGCCATGTGACAAGGGTGAATGGGGGAACGAGTAGGGGAAGAGGTGTTTTACAAACCATCTGTGCCTGCTAATTCCATTGGAATAGTCAATGAATGAATAGAGAAGACGGGAAAACATTCATTTCCATAAATTAGTGGCCGGTAAACCCTGATACTTATCCTGTTCGTCTGGGACAGGAATGAGTAGGGTGTGCCTTCCACTGTATGTGTGTCCTAACAGTGGTAGCAATCAGAAAATTAGACAGCGTTTTTCCAAATTCCCTGCAGTTGACCTGTATTTTTCACATTAACTAGAGTCCACCATTTACGACTATCTTTGTCCTGCAAATTGGATACAAGCTATAAACTGCCATTATACTGTCCACAGAGTGAGGATAGGCTGCTGGAGAAGCCATGGGCAACGTACAATCCCTTCTGCTGGCCTGTTCCAGTTTCACGCTCATTACCGATATGACTGACTGTGCAATATAACAATCTTTTCTGGAATTACTGTCTATAACATTCTTTGGTATTCCATATAAAGTGCCCAATACTGAGATTCTCTTTAAATAATGACAGTAAAAATTAAAAGGCAGTAAACATCCCATTACCCGGCAGGCGGGAGAGTTATTTACTGAGCAGATAATAAAATGCAGGAAAAGATAACAACAAATAAATCTTCAAAGCATTTTGTTACCATGGACAATTTACGAAACCTGTTTGTTGTGCTGCAATCCCCTCTGGCAATGTGACAGTCATAATTTACACATAAAAAAAAAACATTTGCTGCTCCAAAGAAACTTTATATCCAAAGAAAAATGATCAATATTGATCAAGGTCCGGTTCCTGACTTGTTGGAGGGGACGTCGGACATGTGTCCATTCGTGCATGTGTCCTCTAAGACCTTAGGGGGTTTGCAAAATCTAAACCATGTACAACACAAACGGCAAACACAACAAAATACACAATACAAATTTCTGTTTGCTCAGTAGCGTGTGCCCAAGGGCATCTGTTCAACAGCAATTGCTGGTTTCTGAAGATCAAAGGTATTTACAGTCAAACGTGTTGCATTCTGTATGTCCCCAAACTGTAAACCATCTGAACCTCTCTTGTATCTTTCTGTCATTAAATGCAACCATATCCTGATAATAAACCTATAAATCTTATCCTGTTTTCATGTTTATGTAACATCTGTAAAAAAATATTATAATCTGTTAACAGGTTCTTTTAAAATGTGGCTATTAACCTGTTCCCCTCTTCCTCCCCATGCCCCGATCACTGGGATCCAGTAGGATGAGATATAGGGATTGAAGGTTTTCTTACCATGACTAAATAAAATAGAGGAACTATTTTGTTAAAAAGACTTTCTCACCAAGTTTTTGCTTTTTCATCTGAGAGCAGCATGATGTAGAGACAGAGACTGATTCCAGCGGTGTCAATTACAGGGCTGCTTGCTATAATTATGATAAAATCGCTGTTTTATCAGCAGGAGATTATCACTTGAGGACTAGTAAACCTGCTGCCAAGTATTCCTGCATAATCATGAGCTCTATATGACCCTATCCCCACCTCTGATTGGCAGCTTTCTGTCAATCAAAACCTCTTTCACCAGGTTTTTGCTATTTCATCAGTATAATGTAGAGCAGGGATCGGGAACCTATTGCTCGCGAGACAGATGTGGCTCTTTTGATGGCTGAATCTGGCTCGCAGAAAAATCTTTAATAAAAAATACCATATTTTTTGGTTTGAAAGACGCACTTTTTTTTAGCCCAATCTGGGAGAAAAATGGGGATGTGTCTTACGAACCGCATATGGCTTACCGAGGTGGCAGTTAGGTGATACTGCGGGCTCGTGGGGTGTCGCAGCGGCGAGCGCCATTGATCTGCCCATGGGCTGCTTTGAATCTCCCGCAGTTGACGAGATCGACTTCAAGAAAATGGCCGCGGAGGCGGCGCGTGCGCAAATAGGACTCTACTGCCATATTCTTGAAGTCCATCACGTCGATCTGCGCACGCGCTGTAGCAATTTTCTTGAAGTCGATTTTGTCAACTGTGGGAGATTCAAAGCAGCCCGTCGCCAGATCAATGGTGCCCGCCACTGTGACACCTCACGAGCCCGCAGCAGTATTGCCGACCCCTGCACACTGACCCTCTTGAGCCCGGACACCCCCTCCTCCTGGGACCTTGTGAGCCACTCCACCACCGCCACTCCCCCCTGGTGAGTATGGCTCTCACAGAATTACAATTTTTAAATATGTAGCGCTCATGGTTCTCTCAGCCTAAAAGGTTCCTGACCCCTGATGTACAGGCAGAGACCCTGAATCCAATGATGTGTCACTTGGCGGATTGCTGCAGTAGGAGATTATGACTGAGTTGACATGCCAACCTTTTGCCAGGTAGTCCTCCATATTTCTGACTTCTGTATAAGCCCGCCTCCACCTCAGTGTACACAGAAAGCTGATGATCAGTGGTGTGGATGGGGTTATGCAGAGCTCAGCATTGAAACAACTAGTAGATAAAACAGTGATTTTATTAATACTGCAGCAAGCATCCCAGTAAGTGACGTAGTACCAGAATCAGAGCCTCTGTCTCTATACTATGCTGCTCTCAGATGAGGTAGCAAAGGTATTAAGAAAAAATAAATTATTTGTTGGTGTAGGGGGTTACATAGATACATAGTTACATAGGTTGAAAAAAAGACCTAGATCCATCATGTTCAACCTTCCTCTACCAATGATATATTTTTGTCACTAAATTATCTACAGTGGGTACTGAAAGTATTCAGACCCCTTTAAATTTTTCACTTTGTTTCATTGCAGCCATTTGGTAAATTCAAAAAAGTTATTTTTTTCTCATTAATGTACACTCTGCACCGCATCTTGACAGAAAAAAACCCAGAAATGTAGACATTTTTGAAAACTTATTAGGCCCTGTGCACACTTGCCGGTTTTGCCGCGGATTTCCTGCGGTTTTTCCGCATGTTTCGCTGCATGTTATGTTCATAACATCTCTGTAGTGATTCACCAGCAAATCCTATGGGAAAAAAAATGCTGTGCGCACTATGCGGATTTTGACAGCTGCATGTCTTGCTGCGGCATTCCTGCAGCAAAAACAATTGCATGTCACTTCTTTTCCGCACGTCGCTGCGGCATTTCACTCCATTGACTGCAATGTAATCGTGAAATCCCGCAGGGAATAACGCAGGTAGCAACTTCTCTGTGGTTCATTGCGTTTTCCTGTGTTATTTCCTGCGGTATTTCGCGTTTTCAGGACATAATGTTCATCACTACCCTGCGGCTTGCATGGAAGTGATGTCATTATGACAGGAAGAGGAAGCCGTGCAGAGAGTAAACACACACGTCACACTCACACACAGACATAGAACACACACACATCGCACTCACACACAGACACAGACATATAGAATACACATACAAATCAAACGGACATATAAAAATAAAAAACGTGGGCTCCGCCTTATTTTTACCGTCCAGCCGAGGTAAACACACAGCAGTGGCCCGGTATTCTCAGGCTGGGGAGAGCGAAGGCCATGGTTAATGCCCCCCCTCCCGCAGCCGAGAATATAAGCCCGCAGCTGCCTCGGGACTATCGCATCCATTATGCGGCAGTCCCAGAGTGTCCCCGGCTCTTTCTGTTGCCGTGATGCGGTGGCAATCAGGGTAATAATGAGTTAATGGCAGCGCATCGCCGCCACTAAGTCCAGGCTTTAATCATGGCAGCGTCTATGAGAGAGCTTTCATGATTAACTTGTAAGGAAAGTGAATAAACACACACACACCGAAAAATCCTTTATTTTAAATAAAACACAAAAAAGCCCCCTCTTTCACCCCTTTATTAACCCCCCCCCAAACACACAGCTCCGGCGTAATCCACCGAAGTCCCACGTCGCTTGCATCCAGCTGCGACTGACACTGTACTGAATGCAGCCTCGCAACGAGCCTGCAGAGATAACCACAGGTCATTTTTCGCGGCCGGTAATGTGAACACACTACCACTCGGGAGAAATGCAGTGTGTCGATTGATCTGTCCTCTATCTATCTATCTATCTATCTATCCCTCTATCTATTCTTCTGTCTATTTATCTATCTATCTACTATCTATCTCAGAAGGAAATTACTTTTTTTTTTTTTCAATGTGCTTTATTGTATTGAATGCATTAAAACACATGTACCAACCCGTGGCAAAACTGCGGTAAAACCGCAGGAAACCGCATGCGTTTTTCAGGTGCGGTTTGCCGCGGTTTTTTACCGCGGGTGCGGTAATCTTTTAGACCCTGCGGAATTTTCTTAAGAAAATTCCATTTTCCAGTGCGCACAGGGCCTTACAGGAAAAACTGAAATATCACATAGTCATAAGTATTCAGACCCTTTGCTCAGACACTTATATTTAAGTCATATGCTGTCCATTTGCTTGTGATCCTCCTTGAGATGGTTCTACTCCTTCATTGGAGACCAGCTGTGTTTAATTAAACTGATAGGACTTGATTTGGAAAGGCACACACCTGTCTATATAAGACCTCACAGCTCACAGCGCATGTCAGACCATATGGGAATCATGAGGTCAAAGGAACTGCCCAAAGAGCTCAGAGACAGAATTGTGGCAAGGCACAGATCTGGCCAATGTTGCAAAAAAATTTCTGCAGTACTCAAGGTTCCTAAGAGCACAGTGGCCTCCATAATCCTTAAATGGAAAAAGTTTGAGACCACCAGAACTCTTCCTAGACCTGGCCGTCCAGCCAAACTGAGCAATCGTGGGAGAAGAGCCCTGGTGAGAGAGGTAAGAAGAAACCCAAGATCACTGTGGCTGAGCTCCAGAGATGCAGTAGGGAGATGGGAGAAAGTTCCACCAAGTCAACTATCACTGCAGCCCTCCACCAGTCGGACCTTTATGGCAGAGTGGCCCGACGGAAGCCTCTACTCAGTGCAAGACATATGAAAGCCACATAGGGTTTGCAAAAAACACATTAAGGACTCCCAGACTATGAGAAATAAGATTCTCTGGTCTGATGAGACAAAGATAGAACTTTTTGGTGATAATTCTAAGCGGTATATGTGGAGAAAACCAGGCACTGCTCATCACCTGCCCAATACAATCCCAACAGTGAAACATGGTGGTGGCAGCATTATGCTATGGGGATGTTTTTCAGCTGCAGGAACAAGACAACTAGTTGCAATTGAAGTACAGAGATATCCTGGAAGAAAACCTCTTCCAGAGTGCTCTGGACCTCAGACTTGGCCGAAGGTTCACCTTACAACAAGACAATGACCCTAATCACACAGCTAAAATAACAAAGGAGTGGCTTCAGAACAACTCTGTGACCATTCTTGACAGGCCCAGCCAGAACCCTGACCTAAACCCAATTGAGCATCTCTGGAGAGACCTGAAAATGGCTGTCCACCAACGTTCACCATCCAACCTGACGGAACTGGAGAGGATCTGCAAGGAAGAATCGCAGAGGAGATCCCCATATCCAGGTGTGAAAAACCTGTTGCATCATTCCCAAGAAGACTCTTAGCTACAGTCATATGAAAAAGTTTCGGCACCCCTATTAATGTTAACCTTTTTTCTTTATAACAATTTGGGTTTTTGCAACAGCTTCATTTCAGTTTCATATATCTAATAACTGATGGACTGAGTAATATTTCTGGATTGAAATGAGGTTTATTGTACTAGCAAAAAGTGTTCAATCCGAATTTAAACAAAATTTGACCGGTGCAAAAGTATGGGCACCCTTATCAATTTCTTGATTTGAACACTCCTAACTACTTTTTACTGACTTACTAAAGCACTCAATTGGTTTTGTAACGTCATTGAGCTTTGAACTTCATAGGCAGGTGTATCCAATCATGAGAAAAGGTATTTAAGGTGGCCACTTGCAAGTTGTTCTCCTATTTGAATCTCCTATGAAGAGTGGCATCATGGGCTCCTCAAAACAACTCTCAAATGATCTGAAAACAAAGATTATTCAGCATAGTTGTTCAGGGGAAGGATACAAAAAGTTGTCTCAGAGATTTAAACTGTCAGTTTCCACTGTGAGGAACATAGTAAGGAAATGGAAGAACACAGGTACAGTTCTTGTTAAGCCCAGAAGTGGCAGGCCAAGAAAAATATCAGAAAGGCAAAGAAGAAGAATGGTAAGAACAGTCAAGGACAATCCAAAGACCACCTCCAAAGACCTGCAGCTTCATCTTGCTGCAGATGGTGTCAATGTGCATCGGTCAACAATACAGCGCACGTTGCACAAGGAGAAGCTGTATGGGAGAGTGATGCGAAAGAAGCCGTTTCTGCAAGCACGCCACAAACAGAGTCGCCTGAGGTATGCAAAAGCACATTTGGACAAGCCAGTTACATTTTGGAAGAAGGTCCTGTGGACTGATGAAACAAAGATTGAGTTGTTTGGTCATACAAAAAGGCGTTATGTATGGAGGCAAAAAAACACGGCATTCCAAGAAAAGCACTTGCTACGCACAGTAAAATTTGGTGGAGGTTCCATCATGCTTTGGGGCTGTGTGGCCAATGCCGGCACCGGGAAACTTGTTAAAGTTGAAGGTCGCATGGATTCAACTCAGTATCAGCAGATTCTTGACAATAATGTGCAAGAATCAGTGACGAAGTTGAAGTTACGCAGGGGATGGATATTTCAGCAAGACAATGATCCAAAACACTGCTCCAAATCTACTCAGGCATTCATGCAGCGGAACAATTACAATGTTCTGGAATGGCCATCCCAGTCTCCAGACCTGAATATCATTGAAAATCTGTGGGATGATTTGAAGCGGCTGTCCATGCTCGGCGACCATCAAACTTAACTGAACTGGAATTGTTTTGTAAACAGGAATGGTCAAATATACCTCCATCCAGGATCCAGGAACTCATTAAAAGCTACAGGAAGCGACTAGAGGCTGTTATTTTTGCAAAAGGAGGATCTACAAAATATTAATGTCACTTTTATATTGAGGCGCCCATACTTTTGCACCCGTCAAATTTTGTTTAAATGCGGATTGCACATTTTCTGTTAGTACAATAAACCTCATTTCAAGCGAGAAATATTACTGAGTCCATCAGTTATTAGATATATGAAACTGAAATAGCTGTTGCAAAAACCCAAATTGTTATAAAGAAAAAAGCTTAACATTATTAGGGGTGCCCAAACTTTTTCATATGACTGTATACTAGCTCAAAAGGAGGGTGCTTTACCTCAATACTGAGCAAAGGGTTTGAATACTTCTGACCATGTGATATTTCAGTTTTTCTTGTTTAATAAATTTGCAAAATGTCTACATTTCTGGGTTTTTTTTCTGTCAGGATGGGGTGCTGAGTGTACATTAACGAGAAAAAAAATGAACCTTTTTGAATTTACCAAATGGCTGCAATGAAACAAAGAGTGAAATACTTAAAGGGGTTTGAATACTTTCCGTACACACTGTATATCACACATTTTTTAAAAGTTGTTATAGTATCTGCCATTACTACCTCTTGTGGTAGGGCATTCCACAGTCTGACTGCTCTAACTGTAAAGAACCCTTTCCTATTTTGCTGCCAGAATCACCTTTCTTCCACTTGTAATGAGTGCCCCTTGGTCCTTAGTATTGTCTTTGGAAGGAATAAGCCATGTGCCAGTCCTTTGTATTGACCCCACATGCATTTATACATGTAAATGAGATGTCCTCTGAGACGTCTTTTTTTAAGCTAAACAAGCCTAACTGTTACAACCTCTCATCATATGGGAGGCCTTCCATCCCTGGTAATAATATAGTTGTCCACCTTTAAACTGACTTTAACTTACGAATAGGCTGTTTAAAATGTGGAGCCTAAAACTGGATCCCATATTCTAGATGCGGCCTTATAAGTGATTATAGAGAGGTAACAAAATGTTGGGATCACAGGGTCTAATCTCTCTTTTTATTGTGGGTTGACCCACAATTTCCTTCAAAGCAGGCTTTGTTTGATGTGTATATTGGATGATATTCCTCGATAAACACTATTTTTAGTACTTCTCGGGAGGTGGGGGGGTACATATGAGTTATGGCCCATGATACTGAACCTCATGGAGGGCAAACCTTTACTGTATTGTGTTATATAAGAGGAATAAGTTGCTGTCTTCCAAAAAAAACATCTTACTTATCCTCAAGGGAATCTGTCAGGTTATTTTGTAGTATAATACTAATGTTATCTTTAAATAGGGCTTAACCAGACCTTTCAGAATCAGTAAAGGCCCCGTCACACTAAGCAACATCGCTAGCAACATCGCTGCTAACGAACAACTTTTGTGACGTTGCTAGTGATGTTGCTGTGTGTGACATCCAGCAACAACCTGGCCCCTGCTGTGAGGTCGTTGGTTGTTGCTGAATGTCCTGGGCCATTTTTTAGTTGTTGCTGTCCCGCTGTGAAGCACAGATCGCTGTGTGTGACAGCGAGACAGCAACAACTAAATGTGCAGGCAGCAGGAGCCGGCTTCTGCGGAGGCTGGTAACCAATGTAAACATCGGGTAACCAAGAAGCCCTGTCCTTGGTTACCCGATATTTACCTTCGATACCAGCCTCCGCCTCTCTCACTGCCTGTGCTGCCGGCTCCTGCTCTGTGCATATGTAGCTAGCTGCAGCACACATCAGGTTAATTAACCTGATGTGTGCTGTAAGTAGGAGAGCAAGGAGCCAGCGCTAAGCATTGTGCGCTGCTCCCTGCTCTGTGCACATTTATCTGCAGCACACATCAGGTGATTAACCCCATGTGTGCTGTAGCTAGGAGAGCAGGGAGCAGCGCTCAGTGTGCGCTGCTCCCTGCTCTGTGCACATTTAGCTGCAGCATACATCGGGTAATTAACCCGATGTGTGCTGTACTAGGAGAGCAGGGAGCCAGCGCTCAGTGTGCGCTGCTCCCTGCTCTCTGCACGTGTAGCTCCGTGCGGTGGTAACTAAGGTAAATATCGGGTTGGTTACCGATATTTACCTTAGTTACCAAGCGCAGCATCTTCCACGCGGCGCTGGGGGCTGGTCACTGGTTGCTGGTGAGCTCACCAGCAACTCGTGTAGCCACGCTCCAGCGATCCCTGCCAGGTCAGGTTGCTGGTGGGATCGCTGGAGCGTCGCAGTGTGACAGCTCACCAGCAACCTCCTAGCAACTTACCAGCGATCCCTATCGTTGTTGGGATCGCTGGTAAGTTGCTTAGTGTGACTGGACCTTTACTCTTATAGCTCTCCCTCTTCTTGTTATCTTGTTGTGAGCTCTATAGAATTCAGTGTGACATAGTAATTAGTCAAGCATATATAAATACACACTGCATATTCAATGCTTCCTCCTCCCACCTATCAGTGCTGGCATCTGTGATAGTGAATCTGAACTGAATTTTCACTGCTGCCCCCACCTATACTCCCTCCTATCTTTCAGCAGTAATAGTAAATGCACTGAGAGGCTGGAAAATGTAAATTGTATAGTGAATATATATGCAGTGAATATGTAAATTGTATTTATTTAATCTAGGAGACACTGAATCGTATGGAGCTTACAGCAAGATAACAGGATAAGGTAGAGCTATAAAAGTTACTGATCCTGAAAGTTCTCTTTAATAGAAGTCCCAGGAATTTCGAGCTCCATAGGGTTCCAATGGTAGAAATGTTAAATGACCCCTCTCTGGGACTTCTAGTGTTAAAGCCTCCCGTCACATTTAGCGACTTACCAGCGATCCCGAAAACGATGCGACCTGATAAGGATCGCTGGTAAGTCGCTGGGAGGTCGCTGGTGAGATGTCACACAGTCAGACCTTACCAATGACTCATTAACGACACAGGTCGCGGTATAACGATCTCTGCTGTCATTGGGAACCTGGCACACAGTATCAAACACAGCGATGCGTCCTGCCCAGCAGGACATTGCCTTTGAAGAAAATAGTCCAGGACATTCAGCAACGACTAGCGACCTCACAGCAGGGACCAGGTCGTTGCTTAATGTCATACACAGCGACATCGCTAGCAAGATCGCTGTTGCGTCATGAAAACCGTGACTCAGCAGCGATGTCGCTAGCGATGCCGCTTAGTGAGACGTGGCCTTAAGCCCTATTTAAAAATAGCATTAGTATTGTACTACAAAATCACCTGACAGATTCCCTTTCAGCGGCATATTGCTGCCCAGCCAAATTTTCTTTAATAAAGTTGAGCTACAATTTCAGACGCAACCTGTGGAAAGGTGTGGTGCTTTTTTTTTTGTAAGAAACAGTTATATTTTTCTAATTTCCTTATTTTCCTACTTTCCTAGCAGCAAAGTATGTGCCTATCGCATAAGCAAATACTTTTTAAATCCCTCGACTTCGACTCTCCAGCACAAACGGTAATATAATCCCCTGCCAGTCTCTGTTTCCATTTATCATCTATGAACTAGAAGATAGCAAGATCGAATGAGGCCCCTGGAGCCCTGTCCCCCCAATCCACAAGACAGCAGCTAGGAGCGGTCTATGGCACAGGGGTTGAGCACAACAATCGCCTGTTTCTATTACAGCCATAGACCATGATGGAAGTGGCTTTCAAGGGCAACCTGTGGGTGTCCCAACAATAGATAATGTCCCCAGCATTTTTCATCCACTCACTTGATAGTTGGTAAATGCCTCAGACTGGACAAACCCTTTACAGTATTACATGGAAATAGGTTTAAAAATGTAATAGCTATGGTTATTATAAATGTTAATGACTTACTAACATTCCATATAATCCCTGTGAGTGTAATATGGGGGATGTGGGATATTTGGGTTTTCTACAGTTCCAAACTGGCAGGTAAACTTTTTAATATGAGCTTATGTGGAACAATAAATATACATCTTGGCACATCTTCTGTCCTATTTAAGGGTTGTACGAGCAGGATCTCGGTTTAATTATGTAACTGCATGATTCACAATGCCTATTGTAAAACAGTTTATGATGACATGAAAGTACTGTATGACTAGGTTTTTTATGTATTTTTTTTTTAATTAAATGTTTGCCTCCACTGTCACTGCTTTCAAGGATGTGATGATTAATATAATGATAAAACATAGAAATGAGTATTAACGTGAATTAATGCATGTATAGTAAGAGGAAGGTACAGTGTCATGGTATCTAACCTAATGTTTGTAGCATATTCAGCAACATATTCCTCGGCTACACTGCACCCACTGCTGCGAGCCCGTGTGTAATGCTGCGTTCCTTTTATTACTATTGATAAGAGCGAGCGAGTGATTTAATACAGCTATGGCTCCATTCACTCACCAATATGGCCACATTACGAGGACAGCATCATCACTCCCAGACCTGTCTGCTATAACTGGGGAAAGAAAAAGCCACCGACTCATAGAAGAAATGTCACAATTACCCCACGAATGACAAAGGTGTCCTTTAGGGGTACTTTGCACGTTGCGACATCGCTACTGCGATGTCGTCGGGCTCAAATCGAAAGTGACGCACATCCGGTGCCAGTAACGACATCGCAACGTGTAAAGCCTAGATGCACTGATAAACGATCGCAAAAGCGTCGTAAATCGGTGATCTGTCTAGTGTCAGTCATTTTCATAATTTCGCTGCAGCGACAGGTACGATGTTGTTCCTCGTTCCTCCGGCAGCAAAAATCGCTGTGTATGAAGCCGCAGGAGCAAGGAACTTCTCCTTGCCTGCCTCCACCGGCTATGCGGAAGGAAGGAGGTGGGCGGGATGTTTACGTCCCGCTCATCTCCGCCCCTCCACTTCTATTGGCCGCCTGCCATGTGACGTTGCTGTGACGCCGCACGACCTACCCTTTTCGGAAGGAGGCGGGTCGCCAACCAGAGCGACGGCGCAGGGCAGGTAAGTGGGTGTGAAGCTGCTGTAGCGATAATGTTCGCTACGGCAGCTATCACAAAATATCGCATGTGCGACAGGGCCGGGTACTATCGCGCTCGGCATCGCTATCATCGGCTAGCGATGTCGCAGCCTGCAAAGTACTCTTTAGGCCTGTTTGTATTAGCATATTTAAAAGACCATGGTACAACTGAAATGGATAAACTAAAAAGTAAGAACTAAAGTCTCAATTAGTATGTAAACTGAGACCATACACTTTAGGTTAATTCTAGCTAAACTTTACAATTTCGGTGGCAACAGCCATTTATCTGAAGGTCATCAGATTCTCACCAGTATGTGATATTAGCTTAAAGAAGGATCAGGCATATTTCAATATATTATGCCCAATCCTTTATATACAAATACATCTCAATAAATTAGAATATCATCAAAAAGTTAATTTATTTAATTTATTTCAGTAATTCATTATAAAAAGTAAAATGCATATATTATATACATTCATTACAAACAGAGTGATCTATTTCAAATGTTTATTTTTGTTAATGTTGATGATTATGGCTTAGAACCAATGAAAACCCACAAGTCATTATCTCAGAAAATTAGAATAATTACCATAAAGCACCTGCAAAGGCTTCCTAAATGTTTAAAATGGTCCCTTAATCTAGTTCAGTAGTGTCATGCTGTGCCAAGGCTAGTAAAGGTCCAGTCACACTAAACAACTTACCAGCGATCCCAACAACGATAGGGATCGCTGGTAAGTTGCTAGGAGGTTGCTGGTGAGATGTCACACTGCGACGCTCCAGCAATCCCACCAGCAACCTGACCTGGCAGAGATCGCTGGAGCGTCGCTTCACGAGTTGCTGGTGAGCTCACCAGCAACCAGTGACCAGCCCCCAGCGCCGCGTGGAAGATGCTGCGCTTGGTAACTAAGGTAAATATCGGGTAACCAACCCGATATTTATCTTGGTTACCAGCGCATGCAGCTACACGTGCAGAGAGCAGGGAGCAGCGCACACTGAGCGCTGGCTCCCTGCTCTCCTAGTTACAGCACACATCGGGTTAATTACCCGATGTGTGCTGCAGCTAAATGTGCACAGAGCAGGGAGCAGCGCACACCGCTTAGCACTGGCTCCCTGCTCTCCTAGTTACAGCACACATCGGGTTAATTACCCGATGTGTGCTACAGCTAAATGTGCACAGAGCAGGGAGCAGCGCACAATGCTTAGCGCTGGCTCCTTGCTCTCCTAGCTACAGCACACATCGGGTTAATTAACCCGATGTGTCTTGCAGCTACATGTGCACAGAGCAGGAGCCGGCACTGACAGTGAGAGCGGCGGAGGCTGGTAACAAAGGTAATTATCGGGTAACCAAGGACAGGGCTTCTTGGTTACCCGATGTTTACTGTGGTTACCAGCCTCCGCAGAAGCCGGCTCCCGCTGCCTGCACATTCAGTTGTTGCTGTCTCGCTGTCACACACAGCGATCTGTGCTTCACAGCGGGACAGCAACAACTAAAAAATGGCCCAGGACATTCAGCAACAACCAACGACCTCACAGCAGGGGCCAGGTTGTTGCTGGATGTCACACACAGCGACATCACTAGCAACATCGCTGCTACGTCACAAAAGTTGTTCGTTAGCAGCGATGTTGCTAGTGATGTTGCTTAGTGTGACGGGGCCTTAAGACTTAATACTGCGTAATCCCCACTAGGTGGCAGCAGAGTAGTGAAGGAGAGATAAAGAAACACTGTAATGGAAAGGCAGCTGAAGTACAGCAGAGTAACTTTAGCAAGTAGTTAACAGGCAAACCACCAGGGGGCAATAGAGTAGTCAACCAGTCAGAGTCTAGCCAGGAAAGTGGAGTCACTGCAAAGGGAGGATCAATGTCAAAGTCAGAAAACAGATCCAAATCGGAAGCCGGGAGATCAGGCATGCAGAGGGAAACACAAACAACAGACAGGAGAGGGAAATCAGGGACCGGGACAGGCAGACGAATGGGGGAGTGTCAAAGTCAGAACACAGTAGCAGGGATGCAGAACAGATCGGGAACACTCACCAGAACCAGTACACACACTGCAAAGCAGAAATATCACTGGCACTGAGCCATAGGTAGAGAGGCAATATATAGCATCCTGGGATCCAGAACGATGCAAGGGAAGTTAACCCCTGACATGACCAGGCCAGAGCTGGGTATAACCAGCAGCAGGGAAAAGCCAGCCTGGATCATGACAAGTAGGCTACACAATCATGGGGAAGACTGCTGACTTGACAGATGTCCAGAAGCCAGTCATTGAAACATTCCACAAGGAGGGTAAGCCATAAAAAGTCATTGCTAAAGAAGCTGCTGTCCACAGAGTGCTGTATCCAAGCATATTAATAGTAAGTTGAGTGGAAGGAAAAAGTGTGGTAGAAAACGGTGCACAAACAATCAGGATAACCGGAGCTTTGATCATGATAGGATTGTTAAGAAAAGGCCATTCAAAAATTTGGGGGAGATTCACAAGGAGTGGACTGCAGCTGGAGTCAGTACTTCAAGAGCCACCACACACAGACATATAAGGTTTTTATGTTATATGTATTTTTATAAAAATGTCCTTTTTTATATTTCTTTTTATATCATGATCTGTGTAAAAAAAAAAAGAAATAGTGCAATTTTCACTGTGTCTGCTGTGGCTGTTTAGACTCTCGTAGTTTCTTTTCTTTCAGGAAGAGTTTACAGCAGTTTCTTTATTATCTTATTTAGGGTTATAATGACAGGTGAGGCTATGTGCACGTGACCAATAATAAATAATAAAGAAACGTTCCAGTTCATGATCCATTCATTTGAATGTAACAAGAGAAAGGTGGGTCAGGTCACCAGTCCAGATAGGAAGGCTCCACTAATCCTGGGAAAGAGCAGAGACTGTCTACAGAAACGTCAGTTATACAAAACAACAGATGGGTTAGGCCAGCAAAACGGTATATTCCGAGACGGATAAAACTTCACCTTTATTGGTAATTCATTCAAAACCCCATATAGTAATATGCCACATAGCGGACTATTTGGGATGAAAAAGTCCTAAAATGCTGTACATTTTGACTGCAATCCATTATATAGCTGAATCACACCGTAGTTTGCACAGCTTTTTGTGCAGCGAAAGAAATGGTTAGCTATTGCATATGTCAGGGTCACATCCATGCTACAGGAGAAGGGGAATGTAGGCTGGGAGTGTTTGCTATTATCATCATTATACGCCGCTGCAGATCACATGTGGCCACTTGACATGGCAGGCCAGGACACAAAGACATAGAGATGAATGAGAAAGACTAAAATGCAAAAATTAACTTTTCTTTACGTAGTGAACTAGGCAAACATTTCTACATGAGATTGTAGGTGTCACAAGTGTCTCCCTCATTAGGAGACTTATAATAGGTTTGGGATCAGAGTCTCACATTGCCTTGTGAGACTCTGGATTCTATGTGATTTGCTTTTTGTGTTGGTGCAGCGAGGGTAATGTAATTTTCCTTGCTAGCAGCTCCTAGTTAATTCACCTCAGGTGCAGCCAGTTTGTGATCGCTCCCATCGCCTTTAAATAGGCACATGATCCATCACCTGATTTCAGTAATAGAATTCAGAACAGTCTATATATTCCAGAACCATATGGCATACTACTACAAGAGTTTCTTATTTATCGCAATATCTATATATATGACAAAAAGATTTAAAGACGTCTGATGAAAAAAGTTATCTTATCACCTGTCCATCAGATAGATAACGATCGGTTAGGGAATGACCACTGGCATCCATATCCATTAGCAGGACAAGACATTTTTATCCCCGATAGAGCACATTTATCCCCAGTGTGCATGCCCAACTGCTGGTCCATTCATTTTCTATGGGGATACTGGAAAAAGCTGAACACAGCATTAGGCAGGCCATAGGGAATTAATGGAGTGCAGGTTGAGCTTGTGCACTGCCCTCCATTCTAAGGGTATGTGCCCACTAAAAGGAACGGCAGCATTTTGGACGCAGCAAATTTTTGTAGCGTCCAAAACGCTGCATTGTAAAGTACAAGCACAGTAGATGGGATTTATAGAAATCCCATTTCCACTGTGCTGTTTTTTTCTGCAGAGCAAACTAGCATGCAGTGTGGGTTCCCAATCTACAGCATCTCATTTATGCTTGCAGTGACGTGAGTGTTCTCAGTGGTGAGAACACAGCGAAAGTCTGCAGGGCCCAGATCCCTGATTGTGGGCACGAACAGTGCATTGTCCTGCGGACAACACTTGCGCCTCCGCAGGAGAAGACATGCTGCATCTAGATCGCAAGGTGTGCGGATCGTGGGCACGTACACAAACAGGGCTAGCAGTGCTTCTTTCTGTTGTCGGACCCCCACCTATCAATAAATGATAACTTGGATTGGTGATATCTTGTTTTTAAGGCCGGGGCCACACTGAGACTAATGCGATCGTTGCATGACACTCGGCTCACGCTGGCAGCACAGCAGGAGCCGAGTGTCACTGCAACTGAGGTCCGATCATGCAATCGGACCTCAGCTGCAGGAGACGGGCCGGCTCTGAGGAGGGGCGGCCAGTGCTGAGGAGGGGAGGGCTAGCACTGAGGAGGGGCAGGCTGGCACGGAGGAGGAGAGGGAGGGATTTATCTCCCTCTCTCCTACGTAGCCAGCTATTGCCATTCTCGCCCTGCACTCTCAGTACACCGGTGTACCACCAGTGCAGTGAGATCTTTCTCTCGCCCCATAGACTTGAATGGGTCGAGAGAAAGAGTCTCGCATTACAATTGCAGTATGCTGCGATTGTTTTCTCGGTCCGATTGGGGCCAAGAAAATAATCACTCATGGGTGCTGGGACATAGGTTAATGTTAATGGTTTATCGCATTCCACTCAGTCCGATTTTCATGCCGTGTGGCTTAGGTCTAAGAGGGCAACCTCTTTAAATAGCTCTCATAGAAAAAGATGACAACAATGGGTGTCATCATTTCTTAATTAAGCCTTTTAAGTCTGACCGCCATTGATGGAGTATTCTCATATAAAGTCATCAATTACCAGTGAATCTCCAGTAATTCGATAGCAAAATTCATTTGTAACTTTCAGATGTTACTGCAGAACTGGGATATATAAGCCAGACCAGAATCCCAATTTGCAGACACGGTGTTTCGGGGTGCTTGCCCCTCGTCAGTGCAAAGTATGGGGTGTCTGATCTGGCTCATGAGAAGCTTTGTGGGGACCACGGGGGAACACTATTCTCCTTAAGCAGACTTTGGAAGCCAGTCTGGCTGCCAGTAAGGGGACTTATAGCTGCCACGCCCCTCTGGGAAATTTTCAAATTATCTCTTCAGGAATGGAGCCAGATCAGACACCCCATACTTTGCACTGACGAGGGGCAAGCACCCCGAAACACTGTGTCTGCAAATTGGGATTCTGATCTGGCTTATATATCCTAGGTCATATGCAAATGATTGTTAAAAATCCACATTTGACTTTTAGGATCGCTACTTCCAATAGGTGGCGCTGCGCTAGAGTTTGTCTCCATTCCTGGAGAGAGAATTTGAATATTTTGCAGAGGGGCATGGCAGCTATAAGTCCCCTTACTGGCAGCCAGTCTGGCTTGCAAATAACTGAATAGGATAACTGAAGTGAGCACTAATATATATATATATGAGTGCAAGCCAAAAATACATACTATATATAAGAATAAGGCTGCACATCAAACTTAGATAATGGTATAATGCCTCAAGCATATGGAAAAATATTGGAATATACAATGAAAAATGCTACTTGCTAATTTGAACATGTGAATAATGAATTGCATACCTGCTATGAATATTAGGAAAAAGGAGATATTTAGCAATTGCATTGATCAATGTAACTGAGCCCCAAAACCTCGTCAAGGTACATCTCTATATTGGGGTCCCTAGCTCTGTGACCCTAATTGTGTGTCATCTCATTGCAATTAAAAACTGCTATGGGTGGAGAGGGGTAACTAAGGACTTTCTTATATAGGAGATGGAAAAAACATGGCCGAAAGGGGCGGAGCTGTGTTCACATTCAGAAAAAAAACTACATATAACTGAATAGGATAACTGAAGTGAGCACTAATATATATATATATGAGTGCAAGCCAAAAATACATACTATATATAAGAATAAGGCTGCACATCAAACTTAGATAATGGTATAATGCCTCAAGCATATGGAAAAATATTGGAATATACAATGAAAAATGCTACTTGCTAATTTGAACATGTGAATAATGAATTGCATACCTGCTATGAATATTAGGAAAAAGGAGATATTTAGCAATTGCATTGATCAATGTAACTGAGCCCCAAAACCTCGTCAAGGTACATCTCTATATTGGGGTCCCTAGCTCTGTGACCCTAACTGTGTGTCATCTCATTGCAATTAAAAACTGCTATGGGTGGAGAGGGGTAACTAAGGACTTTCTTATATAGGAGATGTATTTTTGGCTTGCACTCATATATATATATATTAGTGCTCACTTCAGTTATCCTATTCAGTTATATGTAGTTTTTTTTTCTGAATGTGAACACAGCTCCGCCCCTTTCGGCCATGTTTTTTCCATCTCCTATATAAGAAAGTCCTTAGTTACCCCTCTCCACCCATAGCAGTTTTTAATTGCAATGAGATGACACACAGTTAGGGTCACAGAGCTAGGGACCCCAATATAGAGATGTACCTTGACGAGGTTTTGGGGCTCAGTTACATTGATCAATGCAATTGCTAAATATCTCCTTTTTCCTAATATTCATAGCAGGTATGCAATTCATTATTCACATGTTCAAATTAGCAAGTAGCATTTTTCATTGTATATTCCAATATTTTTCCATATGCTTGAGGCATTATACCATTATCTAAGTTTGATGTGCAGCCTTATTCTTATATATAGTATGTATTTTTGGCTTGCACTCATATATATATATATTAGTGCTCACTTCAGTTATCCTATTCAGTTATATGTAGTTTTTTTTCTGAATGTGAACACAGCTCCGCCCCTTTCGGCCATGTTTTTTCCATCTCCTATATAAGAAAGTCCTTAGTTACCCCTCTCCACCCATAGCAGTTTTTAATTGCAATGAGATGACACACAGTTAGGGTCACAGAGCTAGGGACCCCAATATAGAGATGTACCTTGACGAGGTTTTGGGGCTCAGTTACATTGATCAATGCAATTGCTAAATATCTCCTTTTTCCTAATATTCATAGCAGGTATGCAATTCATTATTCACATGTTCAAATTAGCAAGTAGCATTTTTCATTGTATATTCCAATATTTTTCCATATGCTTGAGGCATTATACCATTATCTAAGTTTGATGTGCAGCCTTATTCTTATATATAGTCTGGCTTGCAAAGTCTCCTTAAGGAGAATAGTGTTCCCCCGTGGACTGCAGAACTGAGAATTTTATCCCCCCTACATTGAACAGAATCAGCACGCCCATTTTTCCACGTGGAAAGTTTCTGTTCCATAGGCATTCATGTGTATTGTCCCCCTACATAGTGCAGTGTAAATGGGTGATTGAAAATAAATGTATGTTTTAGGAATAAGCCCCTGTCAAAGACGTTCTCCTCTTCTAACCATCTGTCTGACAAAAATAATAGATACCAAGCCTAATGTGGTTATTGTTCTAGATACAAATTGGACTGAGGATCACCGTGGAAGTGACCTGTTTTATCATATTTCATTACATGAGCAAATACTTAATAGTCCTATATTTTCAAAGCAATACTAATTTCCCCAAAGGAAAACAGTTAATTAAGTTTCTTTCTAGTTTTTGCACGCTTCAGGGGACGGTGCATATGTATTCCACCCTTCCCATGGACTGACTTGATTAATGTCTGATTACAGATTACATTAGTTTTTCTTTTATGTTTGTGACTGCTGTCTTTATTAAAGAATTATTTTTTTCATTTATTTAAGTTGTTACCTTTCTTTGACGATAATTTCATTTTTTTCTATATATCTGAGTAAAGTCGAGTTCAGATGTCCAAATTTCACATTCCGCAAAGGAATTGCAATGCTCATGGCCATGGGTCACCTCAGACCAACAAACAGTCTCATAAGTGCCTATGATGCTGTACGTTCAATTAGGAGACCCCCAGGTCAATCCAGGCTCTGGGATCCATATACAGACTGTGAAAATTGCCCGAATGAACCAAGCCTAAAGGGGCATTTATACTACAAGATAATCATAATACAGTGTTGTTAAAAACGCTTGTTTCACGATTCTCTTGTGTATATACAGGCTGCCGCAAAACCGATGAACAAACAAAACGCTTGTGAATCGGGTGAAATTATTTTTGGTGCAGTATATAGGATTATCGTTCTTGGCAGTGCATCACCGAGAACAAACGCAGCCTGTGTGTACTAAGCGATCTAGTATAGATGGCTTCTAGTATACAATGTTCAGTGCGTATCATTTTCTCTGGTCTGCTGGTGTACCCAGGCATGCAAACAACCACTGATCAGTGTAAGTTTACTGATAAGGGGTGTGAGCGAAATACACTCCTTCTATGCGATTGGAACTCCAAATAAATATGATTTGTTTTACAAGCGCTTGGAGAAATCAATACAGCACCACACGTTTGTGGTGTACTGCAAGCTTCTGTTTTATTACATCATGTGACCAGCTTATATAGTATCCCAAACAAAGAAATAACTATGTACCAATAAGAGACGCAGGGGTATGTGTAGAAATGTGAAATTTCCCTGCCCATCAGTGTTAGCTGAACCCTATGACATCATTCAGTTTTGGTTTCAAATTTGTTTTCTATAGAATACAAAATGGCTTGTATTTTCTAACAGGCATATCGTGCTGCCAGTCGGTCTGCGTAAACCCTAAGACTGCGTGCAAAACGCTGCTTTGTACAGTAGAACAGTGAATGGGATTACTAGAAATCCCGTGCCTACTGTGCTTGTTTTTCCCGCAGTGTAAGGCTGTTTTCACACTACGGTTTTTTAACATCCATCATGAACGTTTTTTTAACGCAAAAACGAATCCAGTGCAAATGCGTTTTCATTTCAATGCATTTGCAATGGACTCGTGTCAACATGCGTTCACCTGCGTTTGCGTGCGTTATAGTGAGGATCCAGCGACTTGCAGTTTTTTAAATTTTTTCAAAAACGCTACTTTTAGCGTTTTTGAGCTCCATCCAAATACTGCAAATTGCAGGATCCTGACTAAACAGCATGCAAACATATGTGAACGCTGGCATGCTGATAGACAGGATCCTGCTTGCTCTACTGAGCATGCCCAGAAACCAGCCTCGGGTGATCAGTCCCTCTCTCTCCCCCTCCCTCTCTCTCCACCTCCCTCCCTCCCCCTCCCTCCCTACCCCTCCCTCTCTCTCCACTCTCCCCTGCCTGAGAGCAGAGGACGCTCGTAACCAAGGTAAACATCGGGTAACCGCGGTCTTAGTTACCCGATGTTTATCTTGGTTATATGTGCAGGGAACCGGCTCCTAGCAGCTGCAGACACTCGTAACCAATGTAAATATCGGGTATCCAAGCAAGTTACCCGATATTTACCTTGGTTACGAGACTCCACAGCTGTCAGAAGCCGGCTCCCAGTCTTTCACGTTCAGTTCCCCTCACTCCCGATCACATGACTCCAATGCCCGCCCATAAACTTAAAGTGACAGGATCCTGCAAAATAATACATGCGTTTGCATGCGTTTTTTTGCTGTAAAAGCAGGATCCGCTTTTGCAGCAAAAAAACGTTCATGACGCATGTTAAAAAAAACGTAGTGTGAAAGCAGCCTAAACTGACATGCGGTGCTGCTTCCCGAGCCACAGCATGTTCATTTATTGCTGCAGGGCCGTGAGTGTTCTCTGCAGGGAGAACAGAGAGAATGTCTGCAGCTTCCCGAACCCTGATTGTGGGCACGGGCAGCTACAGTCTCCTGAGGAGAGGACTCGCGGCCCCGCAGGAGAGGACAGGACGCAGCATGTCTGGATCATGGGCACGTACCCTAAGACTTGTTTAACTTACATTGTCTCTACACTGTTGAAAACAATTATAGTTTGAATAGTTTGTAAGGAGAATAGTGTTCCCCCGTGGTCCCCACATAGCTTTCTCATGAGCCAGATCAGACACCCCCATACTTTGCACTGACGAGGGGCAAGCACCCCGAAACACCGTGTCTGCAAATTGGGATTCTGATCTGGCTTATATATCCTGAGTCATATTGCAAAGGATTGTCGAAAATCCACTTGTGACTTTTAGGATCGCTACTTCCAATAGGTGGCGCTGTGCTAGAGTTTGTCTCCTTTACTGGAGAGACAATTTGAATATTTCCCAGAGGGGCATTGCAGCTATAAGTCCCCTTACCTGGCAGCCAGACTGGCTTGCAAAGTCTCCTTAAGGAGAATAGTGTTCCCCCGTGGAATTTTAGGGGCATTGCAGCTATAAGTCCCCTTACCTGGCAGCCAGACTGGCTTGCAAAGTCTCCTTAAGGAGAATAGTGTTCCCCCGTGGTCCCCACATAGCTTTCTCATGAGCCAGATCAGACACCCCCATACTTTGCACTGACGAGGGGCAAGCACCCCGAAACACCGTGTCTGCAAATTGGGATTCTGATCTGGCTTATATATCCTGAGTCATATTGCAAAGGATTGTCGAAAATCCACTTGTGACTTTTAGGATCGCTACTTCCAATAGGTGGCGCTGTGCTAGAGTTTGTCTCCTTTACTGGAGAGACAATTTGAGTTTGAAACTAAACATTTGGTTTGAAATAATTCAAACTATGTTTAAACCAATTATACACTGTGTGCAGAATTATTAGGCAAGTTGTATTTTAGAGGATTTTTTTTATTATTGATCAACAACTATGTTCTCAATCAACCCAAAAGACTCAAAAATATCAAAGCTTAATATTTTTGGCAGTTCAAGTGGGTTTTTTTTAGATTTGACGATCTTAGGAGGATATCTGTTTGTGCAGGTAACTATTACTGTGCATAATTATTAGGCAACTTAATAAAAACCAAATATATTCCCATCTCACTTGTTTATTTTCACCAGGTAAACCAATATAACTGCACAAAATTTAGAAATAAACATTTCTGACATGCAAAAAAAACAACAAAAAAATTAGTGACCAGTATAGCCATCTTTCTTTAAGATGACACTCAACGGCCTACGCTTGATTATTCGGTGACCACGCTTCAAATGTTTGGTAATTTCAAGACTGCTGCATCCCTCTGCAAGACATCTCACAATTTTGGACTTTTCAGAGCCCATCAAATCTTTCTTCTGACCCATTTTGCCAAAGGAAATGAAGTTGCCTAATAATTAAGCACACCTTATATAGGGTATTGATGTCATTACACCACACCCTTCCTCATTACAGAGATGCACATCACCTGATTTACTTAATTGGTAGTTGGCTCTCACGCCTATAAAGCTTGGAGTAGGACAACATGTATAAAAATTATCATGTGATCAAAATACTCATTTGCCTAATAATTCTGCACACAGTGTATATAACATTTTTATGTTTTTATTATTTGTGTACTTTATATCACTTTACTAAAGAAAAAACCTGAAAAAACCCCTCGTGTTTTAAAGACTTTTTATTTCGGCAATAGTCAGATCTATATAACAGTGCGTCCACTCCGCTTGGATTTGGATGCACTGGATTCAACCAAGTCACATCCACTTGCTGGTGAGAAAAATTAACATCACAAATGAACTTTAATTGGAAGTATGTCAATTTCCGATATTGATTTTCACTGTGGATTTGACATGAGAAGGCTCTAATCAGTGGTAAACCACAGGAAATCTGGATCAAATGTGACCCCTGTGGACCTACCTGAAGGCATAGAGCCATCTGGTTTTAGGACTTCTGTGCTTCCTTGCATCTTCTCTGCCTTCACCTTAATTACGAGTCTGCCCTTGAGCTGCAGATCTGAGTAATCAATGGCAGACTAGTTGCTTGGGACATCCTGTATGACAACCCCATTTCAATATAAAAAAAATGTGGTTGTCAGGCAGTGTAACCATAGCAAACAGTCTGTCTCATATGACTCAGCGAGGAATTGGAAAGCCGGCTTGGTAGCACTCATGCCATGTCATTCCCCATTCCGACTATCAGTGCTCCCGTAAGAAAAGCAGGGCTGAATTATCGGTCCTGCTCCTGCCTCTACTGCGGGGATGTGTGCTAGGAACAGTCCTGGCAGATTAACCATTTAGGAGCAGCATTCAATTAAAAACGCAGCATTTAAATGATTAAACATGGGGAGGGGGCTTTCTCTGTCACCCATCACCTTCCTGCAGTACGGGCGCTGATGGCTTACTATGGCAGCTCGGGGACCTAACAATGGCCCCATGGCTTCTACCTTACTACTATTAGACTCTTCCTAAGGCATGTTGTCAGGCACAATACATTGCAGCACAGAAGTATTTCACTGTATTATATGATTGATCATTGATGCCCTCTAGTGGGACTAAAATAAAAAGTAAAAAAAAAACAACAAACAAAAAAATTTAAAAGGAATCTGTCACCCCATTTAACCTATGTAACTTATTAATATGGACATACAGGATATAGAATGCTGAAAATAATACTGTATACCATCAGAAGCCTTGTTGTGGAAAAATCATCTTTTATCCCTCTATGTAAATGAGTTCTTCCAGGCTATGGGGCTTACACTGCCTGCAGGATAGCTCTTCCTCCTTACTAGTTTAACATAGCTGTTGCCTCCCATCAGTGTCACAATATCCCTATGACGTCCAGTTGTCCTGAAATCCCACGCACCGCATATTGCCGACGTTCTACTGTAGTGTTCCGCACTCCTATGAGCAAGGGCTTAATTCTTCTTCTGTGCATGCGCCGGATCACTGGAGTGAAAGTAGCAGTGACTCTCTGGTGCCTGCGCAGAAGAAACATGAAGACCATACCCATAGAAGGGTGGAACACTACAGTGGAGTGTCGATAATTGCGGTGCTCAGGCGAACGATTTCTGGAATTATACATCACATGGATACTATGCTAATGAAGGCAGGAGGCGGCATCCGCTCTGTAGCCTGGAAGACATAATTTACATAGATGGATAAAAGATGATTTTTCCACAAGCAGGCTTCTGATACGAGGCAGACAGGTATAATTAGTTTCAGCACTCTATTACCTGGATGCCCATATTAAAAGGTTAGATACGTCAAATGGGGTGACAGATTCCCTTTAAAGACCTAAAAGAAACAACAGGAAAAAAAAGGTTTTTTCCAATTAAAAATGCTTTATAATGTAAAAAATATATAAAAAGAAAATAAAAATGTGCATCATTGGTATTGCTATATACAAAAAGATTAGACCTATTCATTTACCATACTATTTAACTTATACTGTGAACACCAGAAATCTACCTCAACTACATACACAAGATAGCGGACACATGATTACCAGCACGTTTCAATTATAGAAAGCATAGTCAGACACACTTTCGGTTTCTTCTGTATTATTTCCATTCTTACTGGTCCTGTGAGTCCCAGCATAACCCTGCTTAGAAGCTACAATCCAATTCATGATTATCACGTTCTCATTCCACAGCTCCGTGTCTATTCTCATCGTAGAGGAAGGGATCAGGGTGATTGCCAGAAGCGCCAGAGTAGAGCTTTTTGCTCCCAGATGCTTATAGAGACTCTGCCAGGGAAAGACAACGCTTCACCCCATAACCATTAAGCTGTACGTAACCTGGGGCCCTGCAGTTCCATCTTCTGGAGCCTTCCGTCTGGGGAAGGTCGTTCTCTAGACTAGACGTAATCCTGCTCTGTATCTCAATCACCACTTCAGGATCACACTATCTCAACGGTGTTCTCCTCCTCTTGCTACAGAACACCCACTGCATGTGGCCTAAACAACCTTCAGACTATATGTATGCACCTGTCACCCACTGGGTCTTCTCTCACTTACTAGAAGGAAACTATCTCTCTCCCTATGAACTAGCACCTCCCATTGTGGGCTAGTCCAAACAGTCCAAACACTTAACTACTTCTTACCCTATGGTCCAACCACATATAATACTGCAATGCAACATACTGCCATGGCTCTACTCCGAGGATCAAACTAGTGATCTCTGGTTGTTGGTTGATTTCCTCTTGGTTGTACCACAGACTGTTTTGTGTTAGTTGAACTGCTGAATGATCTCTTGGCTTTCTCTCTTATGCTGTGCCTCCTTGTTTCACTTCTATTCAGGTTGTGTACTTTCTCAATTTGTTTGCCTAATCACATTTTGGGAGGAAGTATTCATACTTAATACTCACATAACTGGCTATATTTCTGGATGGTTGTCTGGAGTCCTAGCTCCTTGGTTAAAGTGAACCTGTCATGTGCAATATGTACCCAGAACCACCAGCAGTTCTGGGTGCATATTTCTAATTCCTGCCTAAGGCTATGTGCGCACTGGGAAATGGAATTTTCTTGAGAAAATTCCGCATGCTCTCAAAGATTACCGCACCCGCGGTAAAAAAACGCGGGAAACCGCACCCGAAAACCGCATGCGGTTTGCTGCGGTTTTACCGCGGTATTGTTCGCGGTATTGCCGCGGTTTTGCCGCGTGCGGGTTGGGATGTGCTTTATTGCATTCAATGCAATAAAGCACATTGAAGAAAAAAAAAAAAAATCATTTAATTCTGAGAAAGTAGATAGACAGAAGAATAGATAGAGGGATAGATAGATAGACAGACAGATAGAGGGATAGATAGATAGATAGATAGATAGAGGACAGATCGCTGCATTTCCCACGGTCGGCAGTGAGTTCACATTACCGGCCGTGGGAAATGACCGGTAATTACCTCTGCTGTCTGCTGCTTTCATTCAGCGCTGTGTCTGTGACAGTCGCGGCTGGATGTAAGCAGCGCAGGACCTGTGGATTACGCCGGAGCGATGGATTATGCCGGAGCGGTGGATTACGCCGGAGCTTTGGTGCGGGAGGGGTTAATAAAATGGTGAACGAGGCTTGTTTGTTTTATTTAAAATAAAGGCTTTTTCTGTGTGTGTGTTTTATTCACTTTACTTACGGGTTGATCATGTCAGCTGTCACATAGACGCTGCCATGATCAAGCCTGGAGTTAATGGCGGTGGTCCCCCACCATCATTAACCCCTTGTATTACCTTGCTGCCACTGCTACACGGCAGCAAGAAGAGCCGAGGACACGCCGGTGCTGCCGCATAATGCATGCGACAGTGCCGGGGCAGCTGCGGCTGATATTCTCGGCTGCGGGAGGGGGAGTGAGACGGGGGACATTATCCCTGCCCCTCTCCCTCCCCAGCCTGAGAATACCGGGCCGCCGCTGTGTGCTTACCTCGGTTGGACGGTAAATATGCGCGGAGCCCACGTTCTTTGTTTCCTATATTTCCGTTTTCTTTCTATGTGTGTTCTATGTCTGTGATGTGTTCTATGCGTCTGTGATGTCTGTGTGAGTGTGATCTGTGTGTTTACTCTCTGCACGGCTTCCTCTTCCTGTAATGACATTACTTCCCTGCAAACCGCAGACAAGCGATGCACATTACCGGAGGTAAACCGCGAAATACCGCAGGGAATAACGCAGGAAAACGCAGTGAACCGCACAGAATTTGATGCCTGCGTTATTCCCTGCGGGATTTCATGATTAACATTTGAGTCAATGGAGTGAAATCCCGCAGCGATGTGCGGAAAAGAATTGACATGCACTTGTTTTTGCTGCGGGATTCCCGCAGCAAAACATGCAGCTGTCAAATTCCGCCTAGTGCGCATAGGATTTTTTTTCTCCATAGGATTTGCTGGTGATTCACTGCAGAGATGTTATGAACATTTTCTGCAGCGAAACATGCAGCAAATCCGCGGAAAATCCGCGGCAAAATCCGGTAAGTGCGCACATAGCCTAACTGTCCCAGCATCTAATAGCATACATTAAGAGATTTTTAGAAAAAGTATTTTCTATTTTCATATCTTTATGATATGCTAATGAACACAGGGACTAGTCACAAGGGCATTATGTCCCCTGACTAGTCCATCCCACAAGGGCATCTGAGGCGGTGACAACAGACACAGGTATGCACATCACCGCCAATAATGCTGAGCATTGAATAGCATGTTAGCACGCCCATGTGGGCGGACTAGTCGGGAGACATAACGCCCTTGAGACTAAGGATCTTTAGAAATACTTTTTCTAAACTAATGTTCATATTCAAAATGGACTGGCTGGATGCACTGTCGAATAAGGAGAAGTTGACTAAGCGTTTCTTTGAAACATGATCTTTATTTATAGCTAACTTGGCTACAGTGCTTAAGGATAGACTTAAATCTCAGTTTGGACAGACCTCTTGGTTCCTTCTTGAACTGCTCAATGGACACATACCAATTACATAAGTTACCATTTTAAGTTGCTTCTGGTCGCACACAGAGCGGGGGGAGGGGTGGGCGGGACTGTTTTGATTATAATGTCATCAATGGAATGCTCTTTGTATAAGAGCAGATTGTAAAAGAAATTCGGTTAAAATTCAATAAAAAGATGTTTAAAAAAAAAAAAGAAATACTTTTTCTAAAAATCTTTTGTATGCTACTAGATGCAGTGACAGTTAGGCAGGGATTAGAAATATGTACCCAGAACTGCTTGTGGTTCTGGATGCATATTGCACCTGACAGGTTCCCTTTAAGGTTTTCTTACGGAGACATTGATATTGCTATTCTCTGCAATTTGTTTGTGTGACTACCTTCCCAGTTATCACCTATTTTTTTTCATTTAGGTTTGGGAGGGTTTCCATGTATTCTGTTATTTTTTGTTTCTTGTATTCCATCATTCCTGTATGATTGTGTTTGCACGTTCCTAGCCCTGTGTCTCACCCTCTCCCTGTGTGTACTTTATTTATCTTTATTGTTGTTTTTGTCTTAAGGTGGTGTCACACACAACGACAACGACGTCGCTACTACGTCACCATTTTCTGTGATGTTGCAGCGACGTCCCGTCGCTGCCGCTGTGTGTGACATCCAGCAACGAGCTGGCCCCTGCTGTGAGGTCGCCGCTCGTTGCTGAATGTCCAGCTTCATTTTTTGGTCGTCGCTCTCCCGCTGTGACGCACAGATCGCTGTGTGTGACAGCGAGAGAGCGACGAAATGAAGCGAGCAGGGAGCAGGAGCCGGCATCCGGCAGCTGCGGTAAGCTGTAACCAAGGTAAACATCGGGTAACCAAGGTGGTTACCCGATATTTACCTTCGTTACCAGCCTCCGCCGCTCTCACGCTGCCAGCGCCGGCTCCTGCTCTCTGCACATGTAGCTGCAGTACACATCGTGTAATTAACCCGATGTGTACTGTAGCTAGGAGAGCAAGGAGCCAGCGCTAAGCAGTGTGCGCGGCTCCCTGCTCTCTGCACTGTGACATGTAGCTGCAGTACACATCGGGTTAATTAACCCGATGTGTACTGTAGCTAGGAGAGCAGGGAGCGAAATTAGCTGGATCAGATCAAACAAAAGGATAAAACCTAAAACATAACTTTTAATATTATGCTGATAAAAGTGAGAAAGCTCACAGGTTATAAGCAATGGTGGCCCAAAACCACCTGAAATAAAATTGGGCTAGATATGGTAGGCCCAAACAAAAAGTGTCCCAGATAGGTACCACGGTAGGACTTTCTACACCTTGTAGTTGCTGGTCACCACCTGGGACATTGATACACAAAACATCAACAATCAGAACCCCAACCGTAGGGAAGATGTATGTACTATGTGTGTCAGACAAATTAGAAGTTCCTAGACCTTTACAAACCGTATTTTTCATAAATCCCACTTTAGGTGGGAACGGTCTTACCGGTCCGGAGCTCCGTAGGCATAGAACAATTGGTTTGACGGTTCAGGCAGGGGGCTGTTTTACCAGCATGTTTAGATCCCTCGGAGGCCTCAACCAAAAACAGGGCATACAATCACCATGCCCACTCCCAACGTTTCAACCTTAGTTCATCAGGGGAGTTTCTGTGGGGAAGTGCAGTCAAGCGGTGTCTCCACCGAAAGACTGTTACAAAGTGCCCAAGTCACTGTATGAGAAAAAGAAAAAACACATACACTAAGAATAAGCCCTAAAGCCTTGGATCAAGCCATGTATGTAGCCCATAGGATCGCAATACTCACCGCATAATGGCGTGCACGTAGAGCCCAAAGTTCATATCTGCCGCGCTCAGCGTCCACAGGACGCTCAATAAATAGCCCGGCGCATGCGCGATTGGGCACGTCATCGATGACGGTCACTCCCAGAGTTCCTCCAGGCCGGAAGTGACGCGGCACCGATCGCCATTGATGACGCTCACCTCCCAGCACACCTTCAAACCGGAAGTGAGTCATCACCAATAGCCGCGTCGCCATCCGGGCGTCACGGCTGATACCCGAAGCGGCCACATCCGGGTATATGGAACGCAAGCTGTGTGTAATACTACACGTGGCTTAGGATACGCCCATTATAGTGTGGGCGCATCTATAAGCTGGCCGCGGACCAATCAAAACAAAGAGGGGCACGGAGGATCAAGTCCATAGACATGCCAGTATACGTATTGGTAATAGTCAGGCTCCACATAAGCAATAGATATCAGCAAGTGATTTAGCCAAATATATCCAAGGAAAGTGTCCGAAAAAAAAGAGAAAAACACATAAGCAGCCCGGGGAGGGGGGGGGGGGGATGGGTTTACAAAGACACCTGGGATAAGTAGTTATTATTATGCATGAAGGGCATGGTAGAAGACAATACCCGACACATGGAGGTTGTGTACCTAGGGAAATGGATATTAATGGGCATATACTCATAGGTCCCAACTCGGCCGATATGACATCATAGGAGGATAGTAAGGTCAGGGTGGAAGAGAGATAAAAACTAAAGTGCACACTCATCTCTCACCCTAACTGCAAGGCCCTACCTATCATGTGGGGGTCGGCACCCTACATCTCCCACGCCCATGGTGCCCCCACTCGGGCGTCGGCTATCCCTCCTCTAGGCCTCCCTATTTCTAGGGTGCTCCTAAAAAAGGGATGAAAGACAGGGATTCATTCAGTCCTCCTGGTGTCATTGTGCGATCAACGATCGCAGGGAATATAGCCTGGTGCCACTCGAGAACTCGAGTGGCACCAGGCTATATTCCCTGCGATCGTTGATAACATGCAAGTCAAAAGGGGTAGTGTACAAGGTGACCTGTGGATGTGGCAAAATGTACGTGGGTAAGACGAGTAGAGAATTGAGACGCAGAGTGGGGGAGCATAAGGGAGACATCCTCAAGAAGAACGACACACCCGTGGCGAGACATTTTAACATCTGCCAAAATGGGGACCTGGGGACTTTTAGAGTAATGGGCATTGACCTCATTCCTCCTCCACGCAGGGGTGGAAACTGGGATAGGACCATCCTGCAGAAAGAGTGTTTCTGGATTTACAGTTTGGACACAATGACACCAGGAGGACTGAATGAATCCCTGTCTTTCATCCCTTTTTTAGGAGCACCCTAGAAATAGGGAGGCCTAGAGGAGGGATAGCCGACGCCCGAGTGGGGGCACCATGGGCGTGGGAGATGTAGGGTGCCGACCCCCACATGATAGGTAGGGCCTTGCAGTTAGGGTGAGAGATGAGTGTGCACTTTAGTTTTTATCTCTCTTCCACCCTGACCTTACTATCCTCCTATGATGTCATATCGGCCGAGTTGGGACCTATGAGTATATGCCCATTAATATCCATTTCCCTAGGTACACAACCTCCATGTGTCGGGTATTGTCTTCTACCATGCCCTTCATGCATAATAATAACTACTTATCCCAGGTGTCTTTGTAAACCCATCCCCCCCCCCCCTCCCCGGGCTGCTTATGTGTTTTTCTCTTTTTTTTCGGACACTTTCCTTGGATATATTTGGCTAAATCACTTGCTGATATCTATTGCTTATGTGGAGCCTGACTATTACCAATACGTATACTGGCATGTCTATGGACTTGATCCTCCGTGCCCCTCTTTGTTTTGATTGGTCCGCGGCCAGCTTATAGATGCGCCCACACTATAATGGGCGTATCCTAAGCCACGTGTAGTATTACACACAGCTTGCGTTCCATATACCCGGATGTGGCCGCTTCGGGTATCAGCCGTGACGCCCGGATGGCGACGCGGCTATTGGTGATGACTCACTTCCGGTTTGAAGGTGTGCTGGGAGGTGAGCGTCATCAATGGCGATCGGTGCCGCGTCACTTCCGGCCTGGAGGAACTCTGGGAGTGACCGTCATCGATGACGTGCCCAATCGCGCATGCGCCGGGCTATTTATTGAGCGTCCTGTGGACGCTGAGCGCGGCAGATATGAACTTTGGGCTCTACGTGCACGCCATTATGCGGTGAGTATTGCGATCCTATGGGCTACATACATGGCTTGATCCAAGGCTTTAGGGCTTATTCTTAGTGTATGTGTTTTTTCTTTTTCTCATACAGTGACTTGGGCACTTTGTAACAGTCTTTCGGTGGAGACACCGCTTGACTGCACTTCCCCACAGAAACTCCCCTGATGAACTAAGGTTGAAACGTTGGGAGTGGGCATGGTGATTGTATGCCCTGTTTTTGGTTGAGGCCTCCGAGGGATCTAAACATGCTGGTAAAACAGCCCCCTGCCTGAACCGTCAAACCAATTGTTCTATGCCTACGGAGCTCCGGACCGGTAAGACCGTTCCCACCTAAAGTGGGATTTATGAAAAATACGGTTTGTAAAGGTCTAGGAACTTCTAATTTGTCTGACACACATAGTACATACATCTTCCCTACGGTTGGGGTTCTGATTGTTGATGTTTTGTGTATCAATGTCCCAGGTGGTGACCAGCAACTACAAGGTGTAGAAAGTCCTACCGTGGTACCTATCTGGGACACTTTTTGTTTGGGCCTACCATATCTAGCCCAATTTTATTTCAGGTGGTTTTGGGCCACCATTGCTTATAACCTGTGAGCTTTCTCACTTTTATCAGCATAATATTAAAAGTTATGTTTTAGGTTTTATCCTTTTGTTTGATCTGATCCAGCTAATTTCGTTTAATTACTGTGGATTCACAATTTGGTATACTGCTAATTACCCCAGGAGAGCAGGGAGCCAGTGCTCTGTGTGCGCGGCTCCCTGCTCTCTGCACATGTTGCAGCACAGCGACGCGTGTCGTTATGATCGCTGCTTCGGCTGCTGTGTTTGACAGCTAAGCAGCGATCATAACAGCGACTTACAAGGTCGCTGCTACGTCACAGAAAATGGTGACGTAACAGCGACGTCGTTGTCGCTGTCGTTTAGTGTGACCCCAGCTTTACACTTAGTTTATAGCTTAGGGTGTAGTTAAAGACAGTTTGGGTCATTCATCGACAATTAGGGGTGCCATTATGTGAACTTAGGGTGCCAACTTCCCTTGTCAGGCAGGGACAAATTAGGATCAGGTCTAAGGCAAGTATGAGCCTGTTCGGTACCTCTGAATTTCTGGTTTTCATCTCCCCTGGTTTGTCCATCCCTGTGAGAGTGTTAGGGTTCAATTTACATGAAAACATTACAATGTGTGCAGAATTATTAGGCAAATGAGTATTTTGATCACATGATAATTTTTATACATGTTGTCCTACTCCAAGCTGTATAGGCTTGAGAGCCAACTACCAATTAAGTAAATCAGGTGATGTGCATCTCTGTAATGAGGAGGGGTGTGATGTAATGACATCAACACCCTATATAAGGTGTGCTTAATTATTAGGCAACTTCCTTTCCTTTGGCGAAATGGATCAGAAGAAAGATTTGACGGGCTCTGTCTTGCAGAGGGGTGCAGCAGTCTTGAAATTGCCAAACTTTTGAAGCGTGATCACCGAACAAACAAGCGTTTCATGGCAAATAGCCAACAGAGTCGCAAGAAGCGTGTTGGGCAAAAAAGGCGCAAAATAACTGCCCATGAATTGAGGAAAATCAAGCGTGAAGCTGCCAAGATGCCATTTACCACCAGTTTGGCCATATTTCAGAGCTGCAACATTACTGGAGTATCAAAAAGCACAAGGTGTGCCATACTCAGGGACATGGCCAAGGTAAGGAAGGCTGAAAAACGAAAACCTTTGAACAAGAAACATAAGATAAAACGTCAAGACTGGGCCAAGAAATATCTTAAGACTGATTTTTCAAAGGTTTTATGGACTGATGAAATGAGAGTGACTCTGGATGGGCCAGATGGATGGGTCAGAGGATGGATCAGTAAAGGGCAGAGAGCTCCACTCCGACTCAGACGCCAGCAAGGTGGAGGTGGGGTACTGGTATGGTCTGGTATCATCAAAGATGAACTTGTGGGACCTTTTCGGGTTGAGGATGGAGTGAAGCTCAACTCCCAGACCTGCTGCCAGTCTCTTGAAGACAACTTCTTCAAGCAGTGGTACAGGAAGGAGTTGGTATCGTTCAAGAAAAACATGATTTTCATGCAGGACAATGCTCCATCACTTGCATCCAACTACTCCACAGCGTGGCTGGCCAGTAAAGGTCTAAAAGATGAAAAAATAATGACATGGCCCCCTTATTCATCTGATCTTAACCCCATAGAGAACGTGTGGTCCCTCATAAAATGTAAGATCTACAGGGAGGGAAAACAGTACACCTCTCGGAACAGTGTTTGGGAGGCTGTGGAGGCTGCTGCATGCAATGTTGATCGTAAACAGATTAAGCAACTGACAGAATCTATGGATGGTAGGCCGTTGAGTGTCATCATAAAGAAAGGTGGCTATATTGGTCACAAATTTTTTTGGGTTTTGCTTTTGCATGTCAGAAATGTTTATTTCTAAATTTTGTGCAGTTATATTGGTTTACCTGGTGAAAATTAACAAGTGAGATGGAAATATATTTGGTTTTTATTAAGTTGCCTAATACTTCTGCACAGTTATAGTTACCTGCACAAACAGATATCCTCCTAAGATAGCCAAATCTAAAAAAAAATTACAACTTTCAAAAATATTAAGCTTTGATATTTATGAGTCTTTTGGGTTGATTGAGAAAATAGTTGTTGATCAATAATAAAAAAAATCCTAAAAAGTCCATATGGACTGTACAGATACCCGGCCCAGGTGGCTAAATTTGCCTCAAATTACTCCCCCCTATGTTGGAAGGGGTGCGGCGAGGTGGGGACCCGGTCACATCTCTGGTGGCTGTGTCCAGGCATTTTCCAATTTTGGAATCAAGTATTCAATCTTATAGCTGACATTTGCGAGACTAGGAAACCTCCTTCTCCTCAGATGGGGATTCTTCACATCGGAGTTGAAAATTTCCCTTCCTCGGTAGCTCAATGCATCTCACACATTATAATATCTGCCAGACAATGTATTGCTGCCAAATGGAAGTCGCCAGATATTCCTCCTAAGGAAGAGTTGGTGGCTCGGATTAAGGCGGGCTTTGCACGTTGCGACATCGCAAGCCGATGCTGCAATGTCGCACGCAATAGTCCCCGCCCCCGTCGCAGCAGTGATATCTTGTGATAGCTGCCGTAGTGAACATTATCGCTACGGCAGCTTCACATGCACTCACCTGGCATGCGACGTCGCACTGGCCGGCGTCCCGCCTCCTTCCTAAGGGGGCGGGTCGTACAATGTCAGAGCGACGTCACACAGCAGGCGGCCAATAGAAGCGGAGGGGCGGAGATGAGCAGGACGTAAACATCCCGCCCACCTCCTTCCTTCCGCATAGCCGCCGGCGGCAGGTAAGGTGAAGTTCCTCGCTCCAGCGGCTTCACACACAGCGATGTGTGCTGCCGCAGGAACGAGGAACTACATCGTACCTGTCACGGCACCGGCATTATGGAAATGTCGGAGAATACACCGATGATACGATAACGACGCTTTTGCGCTCGTTAATCGTATCATCTAGAATTTACACACTACAATGTTGAAAGTGACGCCGGATGTGCGTCACTTTCGATTTGACCCCACCGACATCGCACGTGCGATGTTGCAACGTGCAAAGCCGCCCTAAGACTCACTTTCAATATGAATCAGCTTTGGCAAGTTCTCTCTCCTTAGCTCAAAAAATGTGAAAAAGATGGGAGAAATGGTCAGCCACTTCCTGGGCCACCCTCCCTCTCAAGAAGTAGGGGTTACCTGTTTGCAGGTTGTGGGTCTGGAGAGATCCATAGAGTATAGGCGTAATAAGACTTTTTTTTATATTGACTTATTAATGCGTAATTCATGGTAGTTACTGTAATACCCCCTTCTACCCCCCTTCTCATCGTCCCTCCCTCTCTGACTTCCCCCCTCCCCCTTATTTCCCGGGCCCTCCCTTGTTTCTTCCCCTTCCCTCGTGCTCCTGATCTGCATCTACTGTTGGCCTGGCACGCCCTTCAGGGCGCTGTTACCTCTGGTCTTGTATTATGTATTATCTAGTGTCTTCTTTTTGTTCAACTCATTGTTTGTTAGGAAATTTAATAAAAAATTATTGGAGAAAAAAAAATCCTCTAAAATACAACTTGCCTAATAATTCTGCACACAGTTTATAGCATACAGTGGGGAAAAAAAGAGAGGGCCTGTAATTGACATCATAGGTAGACCACAACTATGAGAGACAAAGTGAGAAAACAATCCAGAAAATCACCTCTGATTTGGCAAGAATTTTTTTTGCAAATTATGGTGGAAAATAAGTAGTCATCTAAAAAATGCAAGACGTCTGGCTCTCACAGACCTGTAACTTGTTCTTTAAAATGCTCCTCTGTCTACCACTCAATTACTTGTAGTAATGGCATCTGTTTGAACTTGTTATCAGTATAAGGCTATGTGCGCACAGTGCGTTTTTCGCGGCGTTTTTGCGCGTTTTTCGGGTGCGTTTTTGGCCTCAAAACTGCAGGACTTTGCTGTCCGCACACATCTGTTTTTTTTTCAGCTGCGTTTTTGTGGTGCCACAAAAACGCAGCATGTCAATTATTCCCGCGTTTTTCACTGCGCTTTTCATCCATTGAGTTCAATGGGATGTTGAAAGACGCAATGAGAAACGCAAATAGCTGCGTTTTGGTGCGTTTTGAAGACCAAAAACGCAGCTATAAACGCAGGAGGTGGGTAGTAAAGTGACGTGTACAGGAAGAGGATTCCTTCTGTCAGTAAATACAGAAGCGTGAATCCTCCCGGTACCGTCACCGCCGCGTCCACCTCCCGTCCTGTGCATGTATGCTGCCGTGCGGCGCCATGTCTGGGCGGGAGGTGGAAGCGGCTGCGAAAACAAAAGTTAACAGTAGAAAAAAAGAAAAAAAAAGTTATACTCACCTGTGTGCAGACTCCCGGTGCCATGCCCGCTCCCATCTCCTCTCACGGTACCGCCGCTCCGGCTGTGTGCAGACGGCCGGGAAACCTCCGATGGATGCAGGACCTGGCGATGGATCACCTGATGCAGTCACCTGACGCATCAGGTGATCGTAAGTATTGCGGTGACGCGGCGCCCGGCCGGTATCAGCGGATGCGTCAGGAGACTTCATCCCTGATTACCGGCAGCTGCTGCAGCGATCGGACGGGATCAGACTCCCGCCCCATCGCTGCAGGAGCTGCCGGTAATCAGCACATAAGTGAGTATTATTTTTTTTATTTTTTTTGCACCGATGCATCAGCTGATTGTATAATCGGCTTTTATACAATCAGCTGATGTGTGATGGGATTCAGGCACTTGATCCTGACACATCATCTGATCGCTTTGCCTTCCAGCAAACCGATCAGATGATATTGGATCCGGATTGAACGGCGCGGGACCCTGACCCAGGATTACTGCGGAGGGGGGGTTCTTTATTTCAATAAAGATGGAGTCACTAATTGTGTTGTGTTTTATTTCTAATAAAAATATTTTTCTGTGTTGTGTTTTTTTTTTATCTTTACTAGAAATTCATGGTGGTCATGTCTAATATTGGCGTGACACCATGAATTTCGGGCTTAGGGCTAGCTGATAATATACAGCTAGCCCTAACTCCATTATTACCCAGCTAGCCACCCGGCTTCAGGGCAGCTGGAAGAGTTGGATACAGCGCCAGAAGATGGCGCTTCTATGAAAGCGCCATTTTCTGGGGTGGCTGCGGGACTGCAATTCACAGCGGGGGTGCCCAGAAAGCATGGGCACCCTGCACTGTGGATTCCAATCCCCAGCTGCCTAGTTGTACCCGGCTGGACTCAAAAATTGGGCGAAGCTCACGTCATTTTTTTTTAAATTATTTCATGAAATTCATGAAATAATTAAAAAAAAAAGGGCTTCCCTATATTTTTGGTTCCCAGCCGGGTACAAATAGGCAGCTGGGGGTTGGGGGCAGCCCGTACCTGCCTGCTGTACCCGGCTAGCATACAAAAATATGGCGAAGCCCACGTCATTTTTTTTGTTTGGGGGTGCAAAGAAATCCTGCATACAGTCCTGGAAGGAGGATGCTGAGCCTTGTAGTTCGACAGCTGCTGTCTGCTCTCCTGCATACACTATTGGATGGAGGATGCTGAGCCTTGTAGGTCTGCTCCCCCTGACTCTCCCTCAAGCATATAGTCCTGGATGGAGCATGCTGAGCCTTGTAGTTCTGCAGCTGCTGTCTGCTCTCCTGCATACACTATTGGATGGAGTATGCTGAGCCTTGTAGTTCTGCAGCTGTCTGCTCTTCTGCATACACTAGTGGAGAATGAAGAACACATTGATGAAGGAAATGACATCAGACCTTTTTTTTTTGTTCACTGATAAAAAACGCATAAAGACGCAGTGAGCAAAAACGCAGCAAAACGCAGCAAAAAAACGCACCAAATCGCGGCAAAACGCGTGCGTTTTTTGCCGCGATTTTTTGACGCGGGTGCGTTTTTGTGCGGTTTTAACAGCCAAAAACGCACAAAAACACAGCGTCAAAAAAACGCAGTGTGCGCACATAGCCTAAAAGACCTCTCCATAACCTCAAACAGTTACTCCAAACTCCACTATGGTAAAGACCAAAGAGCTGTTGAAGGACACCAGAAACAAAATTGTAGCCCTGCACCAGGTTGGGAAGACTGAATCTGCAATAGGAAGCAGCTTGATGTGATGAAATCAACTGTGGGAGCAATAATAAAAAAATGAAAGACATACAAGACCACAGAAATCCCTCTCGATCTGGGGCTTCACGAAAGATCTCACCCCGTGGGGTCAAAATGATCACAAGAACGGTGAGCAAAAATCCCAGAACCACACATGGGGACCTAGTGAATGACCTGCATAGAGCTGGGACCATCGTAACAAAGGTTACCATCAGTAACACACTATGCCGTCAGGTACTCAGATCCTGCAGTGCCAGATGTGTTCCCCTGCTTTAGCCAGTCCGGGCCCGTCTGAAGTTTGCTAGAGAGCATTTGGATTATTCAGAAGAGTATTGGGAGAATGTCATATGGTCTGATGAAACCAAAGTAGAACTCTTTGGTAGAAACACAACTCATCGTGTTTGGAGGCGACAGAATGCTGAGTTGCATCCAAAGAACACCATACCTACTATGAAGCATGGGAGTGGCAATATCATGCTTTAGGGCTGTTTCTCTGCAAAGGGACCAGAACGACTGATCCATGTACATGAAACAATGAATGGGGCCATGTATCGTGATATTTTGAGTGCAAACCTCCTTCCATCAGCAAGGGTATTGAAGATGAAACGTGGCTGGGTCTTTCAGCACAATAATGATCCCAAGCACACCGCCAGGGCAACGAAGGAGTGGCTTTTTAAGAAGCATATGAAGGTCCTGGAGTGGCCTAGCCAGTCTCCAGATCTCAACCCCATAGAAAACCTTTGGAGGGAGTTGAAAGTCTGTGTTGTCCAGCGACAGGCCCAAAACATCACTGCTCTAGAGGAGACCTGCATGGAGGAATGGGCCAACATACCACCAACAGTGTGTGCCAACCTTATGAACACTTACAGAAAATGTTTGACCTCTGTCATTGCCAAGAAAGGATATATAACAAAATATTGAGATGAACTTTTGTTATTGACCACTTTTTTCCCACCATAAATTGCAAATAAAATCTTGCCAAATCAGACAAGATGATGTTCTGGATTTGTTTTCTCATTTTGTCTCTGATAGTTGTGGTAAACCTATTGTCATGGTTCGCCTCCCTGTCCACATGGCTAGGGGGCGGAGCCTTCTCTCGAGCCTCACTTCCAGACCCTGGATGCCTTAAAAGCTGGCATTTCCAGTGAACCAGTGCCGGCTATAAGCTTAGCACTGCTTTGCCTGTGATTGCTGGTCCTGTGAGTGATATCCTGATCTGTCTGTTCCTGTGCCCCCGTGCCCTTGTCTGTGTTCCATCCCCTGGTCGTCCCTCCTGTCCTCTGTCCCCTCTCCTATTTCCCCACTCGGTTGCTTCCTCCGGTACTGACCTTGGCCTGACTTTGACTCCGCTTTTGCTCGTTCCTCCAGTCCTGCTTCTGCCCGTACGGTGTTTCACCCAGCCTGTGTGACTATTCCTTGCATGCTCTGCAGCTCTGCTTCTCAGCTGTGCTTTGAGGTAATGCATGAGAACCCTGTGAATTCACTTCCTGGTTCTCATTGCTCTGTGTAGTGTATTATGCTACAGAGCTCTGGCTCCCCCTGGTGGCAGCATTACACCTATGATGTCAATTACAGGCCTCTCTCATCTTTTTAAGTGGGAGAACTTGTGCAATTGGTGGCTGACTAAATACTTTTTTTCCTCACTATATTACATTAGTACTTTACATCCCAATTCACATAATATATTATTTACAAAGGAGATGGACACAATTCACACATCACAAGTACGCGATTGGTGTCTTCAGGGAAAAGAATGCGACAGCGACTAGTTCACCTCCTTACATGAACATAGCCAAAGAACTACGCCTCATCTTTATCCATGAGATTTTACCCTTGCAGAACTGTTGCAGATGTTCCTCTGATAAGGGGGGTGATGAATCAACACAACATATTAGTACATGAAAAAGCTTTTCGGAAATGTTTACATATCCACCAGCCCCGACATGTTAAATGTGATCCGTCTTACTTACTACTCCAATCCATTTCATCTATATTTTGGGATAACAATAACTCCCACTTGGTTTATGGATGAGACTTCCTAGTAGCAACATACAGATGTAATTAGGAGACTCGGAGACTCTGCTGTTATATTGACTCACACCTGGTGTTGCTAATGTTTCAGACAACAGTGAAATGTAAAGTACATTTATGTGTAATTTACTTTGCACAAAAGGAAATGAACCCCGGCTTTCATAGCTAATGAATGTGGCGGATTCTGAATAATGGTCATGACATGTATTTAACCTATTAACATTATTTTAGTCCTTTTGAGTTTTCTTAGATTTATATTTCATTTGTATATTTCCCCCCTAAATATTGTTTGCTCATTGGTGAATAACACATCAGAAAAAAACACTGCCAACTAGAGATAAATGGATCTATTCATGGCACTTCGGTCCATCAGAGAGGTCATTAGTCTCTGTCCACTGTATGGGAGGCTTGCTTTAAATTCTGGGATCCCGATGGGGATTTTGATTAGCCGATCTGGCGCGACGTCATTGCTGTGATGTGACGCATAGATGACATGGCTAATGAAAAGCCGGGCTGGGATCCCAGAAATAAAGGTACCGCCACACATAACGAGATCGCTAGCGAGATCGCTGCTGAGTCACGGTTTCTGTGACGCAGTAACAATCCCGTTAGCGATCTCGTTATGTGTGACACCTACCAGCGATCAGGCCCCTGCTGTGAGATCTCTAGTCGTTGCAAAATCGTCCGGGCCATTTTCTTCAAAGGCGATGTCCTGCTGGGCAGGACACATCGCTGTGTTTGACACTGTGTGACAGGGTCACAGTGACTGCTGAGATCGTTATACAGGTCGCTACTGCGACCTGTATTGTTCCTGCATCGTTGGTAAGGTCTGACTGTGTGACATCTCACCAGCGACCTCCCAGCGACTTACCAGCGATCTCTATCAGGTCGCATGGTTTTCGGGATTGCTGGTAAGTCGTTGTGTGTGACTGGGCCTTAAGAGATTTGCAAGCTTCCTATCCAGTGGCCAGAAACTAATGACCTGGCTGATGCACTGGAGTCCCAGGAATCGATCCGGATATCTCTAGTGGCAACCATTATCCTTTCAGGTTTCATTTACACATCAGTGTTTGACTAAAGTTCAGACAAGCGGTCAATTTAAAAAAAAAAAAGCGAGAACAAACACACTGATGAAACTAAAAGGGGAAAACTCGCAATGTAACGAGTATCGCAAATGCCGCACTATTTGCTACTCGTACGAATAGTACGGTATTCGGGTTACTTGGTACTTTAATTAACAAAAAGAAAAATTCATAAAATTTACAATTTTATTAAATAAGTTTAAAATCATAATAAATAGATATATGTGAAAAACAAACACTCCAAACAATAATCGGAGGACACTTGTGGGTGAATTGACACCAGAAGATGTGATAAACCTAAAAGGGCCCTAAATCTGTCACTAAGTTCTCTCCCTACATTACTGCGGAGGTCGGCACCCTAATAAACGCAAATGACGCCCCCGCTCACCGATGGCTCACCCTTGGAGACCCTAATAAGTCCCTAGACTTACAAGTCCTACCGATGACTATGTAATCCACAATATTCAAAAAACTGACCAAAGGTAAATACTAAGCTCCCAAGCTAATAACAAACATATCCAATGTATGACATATCACGCTGTGTCACAATAGACCAATCATGAAAGGCATAGACCAACCTGGGTTACCGGTGCGTACACAGCACCCAAGGAGACTCAACCAAAAAAATATCTATAATCAAAAAACAGAGCTTAGGGTCAGACTATAAAAAAGAGAGAAAGATATAAAACTTTTCTTTTTAGATGTGATGATGCAGAACAGCCTCAACGCGTTTCTCCTGTGTTCCAGGTTCTTCAAGAGGCCTGACTGGGGTATAGATGTTCAATGATGGTGTGGATTTTTTGAATATTGTGGATTACTTAGTCATTGGTAGGACTTGTAAGTCTAGGGACTTATTAGGGTCTCCAAGGGTGAGCCATCGGTGAGGGGGGCGTCATTTGCGTTTATTGGGGCGCCGACCTCTGCAGCAGGATTCTCTGTAGGCGTGGCTTTAGGCTGCTCTCCACAATTATCCTATGAGCCACATCACCATGAAAAGTAGCCCTAAATTAAAATAAGGCCCATATCTGTCTAATGTGGCAGATGTTAAATAATAAAAAAATTGAATACTCCAAGGAACATCAGTAAATAAGAGCAAAACCTGGTCACTTCTGACATGATAATACGTCCTCTATAAACTATTAAATAAACTTACATTAAAATTAGTTCAGATATAGAATGACATGTTCAGGTGTTTTTTAATCTCTGCCCGCCCAGCCTGACTGACAGCTGCAGTGTGTACTGAACAGTGTGAGATCTCAGCAGGTGGAGGCATCCTAAGTATATGCCATTCAGACTAAACATTCATTTTGATATGGATTTACAAAGTAAGTACACCAGCTTCAAGTATAAGAGATCTATTAACTAATGAATTCAGTTTGTATTCTGAAACATGGTGACAGATTCGCTTTTGCCAAATGACAGCTCTAATGATGAACGAGCGCTACCATGCCGGGTGCTCGGTATTTGAAACGAGCAGGTCGGACGCTTGGATGGGCTCTACTCGTGGACGAAGTAAAATAGAAGTATTATATTCAATTATACGAGGAGCTGCTGATAAGTCTTTGGCTTTACCCAGAAACGAGATAGGATGATGAAACTTTACATTTATTCCACATACTCTCCACTGATGACAGCACACTTCTTACATCGGTATCTGTCAGCCTAGCAAAAAGAAGGATTTTGGTTGTGCCTCAAACCAGGCATCTGTAGCAGCCATGGCATCAGAAATGGTGTGACATTTGCTACCCTTGAGGTGTTTCTTCAGGTTTGGAAACAAATGATAGTCGGAGGGAGCTGGATCTGGTGAATAAGGTGGTGGTCAATCAGCTGGAAGCCCAGCTCTGCCAGTTTTGCCGTGGTTGCTTGTGCAGTGTGAAGCGGAGGTGTTGTCTTGCAGAAACAAGATTCCTTTGGACAGTTTGCTGCGCCTTTTAGCCTTCAGAGCTGCCTTCAATTGGTCCAAAAGGTCAATGTAATACCTTGCATTGATGGTGGAAGCCTTTTGAAGGTAGTCCATTAGCAGCACAATGAACACAGATGCCGTCACCTTAGTGGCTGATTTTTGCAACCTGAACATCTTTGGACGAGGAGAACCACTGTGCCTCCACTCTTTTGACTGCTCTTTATTTTCAGGGTCATACAAATAAATCCAGGTCTCCTCCATAGTGACCAGTCAATCCAGGAAGTTCTTATCAGTCCAGAAACGCTGACATATGGACCAGGAGGTTTTCACTCACATGCTTTTCTGATCTCTTGTCAAACATTTGGGGACCCACTTTGCAGATAGCTTCCTCATGTCCAAATGTTCATGGATAATGACACAAACACGTTCACGGGAAATCTCCATGATATCTGCTATTGCTTTGGCTGAAATCCATCGATTCTCCAGTATGAGGTTGTGCACAACATCAACGATCTCCAGAACAACAACCACTCTCGGTCGTCCAGGACATTCCTCATCATTGGTGCTGAAGTGGCCCGTGTTAAATTTGGCAACCCAGTTCTTAACTGTGGAATACGAATGGCATTGATCCCCCAATGTCTGCGACATTTCACCATGAATATGATATGCAGACTTTATTTGCAGAAACAAGAATTTTATCACTCCTCTGCTGTGAATATCGCATTAGACTCCGCCATTTTGTTTTCCCTTGTGCGTAGAACACTGTTGCCATAAGCAACAATCACAATTTTGAAAACATATATTAAATACATAAGGCTTTCATGTGATGTAACATTCGTTACCATAGAAACAAAAAAAGATCACAAAGCCAAACACTTATCAGGAGCCCCTCGTACTCGGTACTTGAGTAGAGCCTGTCAGAGCATCTGACCTGATCGTGCATGGTCGTGCTCGCTCATTACAAACAGATCTCATGTCTTAAACCACTGCAATCACAATATATTTTATTTTGGCAAAATGGGCACAAAAAAATACTGTTTGATGCAACTTGTGAAAGACGGCAATCATCCATTTTTCATAGTCTCATGTTTATTTCACTTACACAACGTGACACAGTCATAGGTCAGCATATGTTGTACGCAACTGCTATCGTTTTGTGACCTGTTGCAGTAAAGTCTTTTGTGTGCACATATAAACAGATTATGAAATACAAAAGAAATTAATATTTTTTAACATTTTTTTTAATTCTTACCTAGCTAAAAACACTTATGTACAGTATGTGTGTGTCTACATATATATTGTTCTTCTAGTATACTGTAAACCTAATAAAAAGTAAAACATATTCTTCAAACAATACTCCACTCTGTAACAGGCACCATGTAAACGACCATGGCTACATTTTATTTCTTTAATTCTTCTTTGCAAACTGCTGACGCTCGCAGGCTACCTCTACCAGAAGATTCAGATCTGAGAAGAGACAGTTGCATGTCATGATAAAATATTTCTTCCAATTTAAGGAATGCTATAAAAAAATAATAAATACCCATTTTCCCCACATCTCCAGTGTGTCTGTTGTTAAGGGCACTTTACATGCTGCGACATCGCTAGCGATCGCACCCGCCCCCGTTGTTTGTGCGTCACGGACAAATCGCTGCCCGTGGCTGACAAAATCGGTAATGCGCGACACACGTACTTACCTGCCTAACGACGTCGCTGTGGCTGGCGAACAACCTGTTTTCTAAGGGGGCGGTTCGTGCGGCGTTACAGTGACGTCACACAGAAGGCAACCAATAGAAGCGGAGGGGCAGAGAGCAGCCGCATGAAGGTCACTCCCACCTCGTTGCCGGAGGACGCAGATACACTGTTGTTCGTCGTTCCCGGGGTGTCACACGTAGCGATGTGTGCTGCCTCAGGAACGACGAACAACCTGCGTCCAGCACGAGCAACGATATTTGGGAAATGAACGACGTGTCAACGATCAACGATTTGGTGAGTATTTCTAAATCGTTAGCGGTCGCTCGTAGGTGTCACACGCAATGACGTCGCTAACGAGGCCGGATGTGCGTCACGAATTTCGTGACCCCAACGATATCTCGTTAGCGACGTCGTTGCGTGTAAAGCGGCCTTTATAGTCCCAGAATAATGCTTGTTCGCTGGATGATCGGATTGTTTATGCCAGTATAAAAATCATTGTTGTTGGCCATGTATTGCTCCATGTAATGAGGGATGCGCTACCAGCACTATGATGCTGAACTGGGACAGAATGATCGTCTGTCCCCATACTGTATTTATCAGCCAGTAAACAAGCGCTGATTGAGATTTAGAAAGTAATTTGACGCTCGCAATCCTGCCGAAATTGGCCATCTAAATGGGCCTTAAGATAATGAACTAAGCTCCTAATTAAATTATTTATGACAACTGCTTTATTCAATAATGAACTGACAGATTTTCAGATAGATCTGGAGGAGATCGCTACTATTCATCCCTCCAAAAACCTGTCACAAGCAATCTACAGTAGCCTCAAACTGTATCTGTCCTTGGAAATGGACAAATGCAGGGCACCAGAAAAAAAAAATCTGAACATGTGATATTTTTTTTTTGCATTACAACCCTATTTGATCAGATTTCCTCAACTTTAATAGGATTGTTCAATAAAAGGCTTGATTACTAGTGATGGGTGGACCCGGACTGTAAAAGTCCACATCTGTGTGTTGTCAAACGTACCCGAGTGTCGGGACTGGAGTTCTCAAGGAATTCCGGCTAATTCATCCAGATCTGACACTCGAGAAATACAAAAAAATAGAGGAAAAATAAAGAAACAAAATAAGAAAGAAAGCGGCGCTATATTAACCAAGCTTCCCGCGAGGCTGTAACTGCTCCTACAGCCTCTCATTCTTCTTTCGGGGCCGCTCATTAGGAGCATGCATTTTCACTGCTTTCCCCTCCCTTTGGCATTTGTGATTGGTGCAGTCAGATGCGCCCCCTGAGTGACAGCGTGTCTGACACTTCAAATGACAGACCCTATCTGTAGGTCTATTGTGCAGTAAAAATAAATAAAGAAAAAAAACACAGATAAAGGTGACCGCACAGATTTAAAATAAATAAATAAATAAAAAAAATAGTATCAAAATGGCGTGCGGTCCCCCCAATTTTGATACCAATCCATGATAAAACCCGACAGCTGGGGGTTCGTATTCTCAGACTAGTGAGACCCATGGTTATTGGGAGCCCCCTAGCCTAAAAATACCAGCCTTCAGCTACCCAGGCAATCTGAGCACCTTATCCGGCTCTTCCAGATTGTCCTGGTGCGGTGGCAATGAGGGTAGTAAGGAGTTAATGGCAGCCCACAACTGCCATTAAGAGGATTTTTTTGGTGTTTGTCTTTATTTCTTTTCACTTTCAGAATAGTAATGGGGGATCTCATAGATGCATCCCATTACTAATCTAGGGCTTAGTGGCAGCTGTGAGCTGCCATTAACCCCTTATTACAACTATCACCGCACAAGAGCAATAGGTTAAGAGCTGGGTGAAGTGCTGGGATTGTCGCATCTAATGGACAATTCTGGGCAGCTGCAGGCTGTTATTTTTAGGCTGCGGGCTCCCAATAACCATGGTTATTTCCAGCCTGAGAATACCAGCCCCCAGTTGTTAGGCTTTATCACGGCTGGGTATCAGAAGTAGGGGGACCGCACACTGTTTTATTAAATTATTTATTTAAATAATTAAAAAAAAGAAATTGATACAAAGCCAAGATAAGCGCACAGCCTGGGGCTGCAGCCTGTAGCTGTATGCTTGATATGTGCTGGGTATCACAATATGGGGGGACCCTACGCCAATTTATTTATTTATTTTTATACCACGATAGACGCACATAGCGTCTGTGATTGGAAGCAGTTAGCTGACATGCTGTCACTCAGGGTGGGGGCACGTTTGACTGCAACCATTCACAGATGCCGGTGGGCGGGGAAAGCAATGCCTATGCATGAAGGCTAATGCACAGCCCTGAAAGTGCATGAGCGGCCACTGCAGCAGTTACTGCCGACTCGGAGCATCGGTAAGTATAGCGTGCGTGCTCCTATCACCCTATCCCTTGTACTACCATTTTTAATTGCCATATTCTGCTCCCGATAGTCTTATATGTGGACTGGAATTTGGCCAGATACCTGGGATCAATCTCGGACTGGAATCGGATTTTTTCTTAAATCCGGTTAGGTCCGCTGGTTCCTGTTATCTGTGAGTCCACCCATCACTACTAATTACTAATATTTATCACATGACGATATTACTACTGTGGACAAATCTATGAAGCTATCCTGCTTTATATGACCATAAAGGGTTATTTCTATCGCCAAAATCTCATCCAATATGTAATAAGTGTAATAATATTATTAGCAAATACCTCCATATAGAAATGTAGTATGGTTCTTCTGATTCACTTACTTCATGTTCTGGCATTGCAGAAACTTAGATATCCATGGTTATGACCACTAGCAACTAACTAACTAACTGTGAATGTAAGCGTGGTCCTAACCATGGATACTTATAATCTTACAATGCCCTGAACATGAGGTAAGTGACATAGTGAATTAGGATGACAATACTACATTTATAATTGGAGGTATTTTCTAATATTATTATTATTAGTACACCTACTACATATTGACAACATAAGCTGGTATAATTACCTGTCCCTGGTGCTGCTGTCTCCCGTGCTGCTGTTACTTGCCCGGAAGCAACAGCAGAGGCCGAGACAGCAGCACTTGAGACAGGAAAGTATGAAAACTCTTTATTTTTCATGAGGTAAGTGACATAGTGAATCAGGAGAACAATACTACATTTATAATTGGAGGTATTTTCTAATATTATTATTACACCTACTACATATTGGGATGGGATCTTGGAGATTGGAATACCCCTTTAAAGCATTAGGGACGTGGTTGGCAAAGTAAAGCCTCTGTCACACATCTGTGCATTAAAACGCACGTGTGTGAAGGGTCCGTGTGAAGGTGCGTATGTGTGTTCCGTGTGCTGTCCCTGTACTGTCGCTGTGACATCCAGATAGCACATGGACAACATAAGCTGGTATAATTATCTGTCCCTGGTGCTGCTGTCTCCCGTGCTGCTGTTACTTGCCCGGAAGCAACAGCAGAGGTCCGAGACAGCAGCAGCGGAGACAGGAAAGTATGAAAACTCTTTATTTTTATGTGATGTGTGTTTTTTTCCGGTACGTGTCACATTGATGTCACACAGATCACATCAGTGTTTGGTCCGTGTGACACCCGTGCTGTCGGCAGAAAACGGACATGTCGCCGGGTGCAGTACACACTTAGCCCATTGATTTTATGGGTCTATGTGAGTAAGTGTCTCTGGTGCATGTGAAAACAGATGTCATATGTACTAGAGACATGGATGTGAATAAGGCCTAAGATGTCCGAGACTTTTGTTAGAGGTACACATGACGTTATAGGCATACTGTGACATACATATCCCATAGGGTACAAAAACATATGGTGAAGAATATATCTTTCATGCAATGACATATTGTATAGGAATCTGCTGCTGAAAAGTCTTAGGGGCACTTTACACACTACGACATTGCAGGTGCGATGTCAGTGGGGTCAAATTGAAAGTGATGCACATCCGGCGTCGCAGGCGATATCGTGTGTAAATCCTTTATGACGCGATTAACGAGCGCAAAAGCGTCGTAATCATATCATTGGTGTAGCCTCGGTCATTTCCATGAATTGGGAAATACCGATGTTACGATGTTGTTCCTCGTTCCTGCGGCAACACACATCGCTGTGTGTGAAGCCGCAGGAGCGAGGAACATCTCCTACCTGCGTCCTGCGGCTCACGTCGGCTATGCGGAAGGACAGAGGTGGGCGGGATGTTTACGTCCCGCTCATCTCCGCACCTCCGCTTCTATTGGCCGCCTGCCGTGTGACGTCGCTATGACGCCGCACGACCCGCCCCCTTAATAAGGAGGCGGTTCGCCAGCCAGAGCGACGTCGCAGAGCAGGTGAGTGCATGTGAAGCTGCCATAGCGATAATGTTCGCTACGGCAGCAATCACAAGATATCGTACCTGCGACGGGGGCGGGGACTATCACTGCAGCGTCGGTAACACATTGTTAGGCTCTGTGCGCACTGGGAAATGGAATTTTCTTGAGAAAATTCCGCATGTCCTCAAAGATTACCGCACCCGCGGTAAAAAACCGCGGGAAACCGCATCCGAAAACCGCATGCGGTTTGCCGCGGTTTTACCGCGGTATTATTCGTGGTATTGCCGCGGTTTTGCCGCGTGCGGGTTGGGATGTGCTTTATTGCCTTCAATGCAATAAAGCACATTGAAGGAGAAAAAAAAAAAATACATTTAATTCTGATAGTAGATAGACAGAAGAATAGATAGGGAGATAGATAGATAGATAGACAGACAGATAGAGGGATAGATAGAGGGATAGATAGATGACAGATCGCTGCATTTCCCACGGTCGGCAGTGAGCTCACATTACCGGCCGTGGGAAATGACCGGTAATTACCTCTGCTGCTTTCATTCAGCGCTGTGTCTGTGACAGTCGCGGCTGGATGGAAGCAGCGCAGGAAGTCGGACCTGTGGATTACGCCGGAGCTTTGTTTGGGGGGGGTTAATAAAATGGTGAACGAGGCTTGTTGGTTTTATTTAAAATAAATGATTTTTCGGTGTCTGTGCTTTATTCACTTTACTTACGGGTTGATCATGTCAGCTGTCTCATAGACGCTGCCATGATCAAGCCTGGAGTTAATGGCGGTGATCCACCACCATTAACCCCTTGTATTACCTTGCCACCACTGCTACACGGTGGCAAGAAGAGCCGAGGACACTCCGGTAGTGCCGCATAATGCATGCGACAGTGCCGGGGCAGCTGCGGCTGATATTCTCGGCTGCCGGAGGGGGAGTGAGGCGGGGGACATTATCCCTGCCCCTCTCCCTCCCCAGCCTGAGAATACCGGGCCGCCACTGTATGCTTACCTCGGCTGGAAGGTAAATATGCAGCGGAGTCCACGTTCTTTGTTTTCTATATTTCCGTTTTCTTTCTATGTGTGTTCTATGTGTCTGTGTCTATGTGTTCTATGTCTGTGTGTGTCTGTGTCTGTGATCTGTGTGTGTGTTTACTCTCTGCTCCGCTTCCTCTTCCTGTAATGACATCACTTCCCTGCAAAACCGCAGACAAGCGATGCACATTACCGGAGGTAAACCGCGAAATACCGCAGGGAATAACGCAGGAAAACGCAGTGAACCGCACAGAATTTGCTTCCTGCGTTATTCCCTGCGGGATTTCATGATTAACATTGGAGTCAATGGAGTGAAATCCCGCAGCGATGTGCGGAAAAGAAGTTACATGCACTTGTTTTTGCTGCGGGATTCCCGCAACAAAACATGCAGCTGTCAAATTCCGCATAGTGCGCACAGGATTTTTTTTCTCCATAGGATTTGCTGGTGATTCACTGCAGAGATGTTATGAACATTTTCTGCAGCGAAACATGCAGCAAATCCGCGGAAAATCCGCGGCAAAATCCGGTAAGTGCGCACATAGCCTTACCGATGTTGCAGCGTGCAAAGCCCGCCTAAGGCTCAGATGAAATGTGCATACTTGTATACAAACTCCCACGTGCTTGGCTTGGTCTTAAACACTATTATTACCTATGGATCAGAATATACCTGCTGAGCTTTCTAATTGTGATATTTCTTTTGCATCATCCCTGTGTTCACATTTTGCTTTTTGACTCGGAGAAAAAGCAATATCAGAAGTGAGTAAGTCTACTTCATCAACACATAAGTTTATATCGACATCGGATGATGTATTCATATCAACCTACACAAGCAAAAAAAAACAAAAGAACCAAGGTTAACATCTACAAGAGAGGAAAGTCAATCTATAGAACAATGTCTGCAATAAGGGGCCTGTTTATCAAATCTTTTACTCCAGAACGTCGACGTAAGAGCTTTAAAAGGTCGCAACAATAGGGGGTTGAGCAAAACTTGTTTTCAAATCAGTTTGAGGGAAAAGGTCGGGTGGGATGGGACGTGGCCATGCTTGCCCATCAAACTCATGAAATGTGCTGGTGTTTTGTATGCCAGAAATGCTACTGAATAGCTTTTCTGGTGTAGCATACAAGGTGTACGCCAGTCGGAAGAGGTACTGAACTCATTAAGGAGTGTGACCCTCTTAATGCATTTGGCACCTCCTACACTAGCAAGACTGGCGTAGCATACCCTATTGTAAGGGGGGTGGACTAGGCCCGTATGCACCTGACCTGAAGACACCGATCGCGATGCATTATAGTAATATGACTAGTGTCAATGCATTTATTGTGTATGTAATGTGTTATTGCATAGAGCAGGGGTGGGCAAATAATTTTCCTATGGGGCCGCATGAGAAATTGGGATGGTTTTAGAGGGCCGGGCTAATATAATTACCTCAGTTCTACCCAATAATGTATGTACTATATATACTATCCCTTCATAAACAGACAGTAACTTAAACAATACAAAGATGCAATGAAAATATGGAGGTCAGTGGGGGGGCATAGACATTACTGGGGCCTGTGGAACATACATACTGGCCCTGATGGCCTATGAAGCGTGCATACTGTCCCTGGTGGCCAGTGGAGCACACATACTGGCCCTGGTGGCTAGTGGAGCACACATACTGACAGTGGTGGCCAGTGGAACACACATACTGACAGTGGTGGCCAGTGGATCACACATACTGACAGTGGTGGCCAGTGGAGCACACATACTGACAGTGGTGGCCAGTGGGGCACACATACTATCATTGGTGGCCAGTGGAGCACACATACTGACCGTGGTGGCCAGTGGGGCACACATACTGACTGTGGTGGCCAGTAGGGCACACATACTGACTGTGGTGGCCAGTGGGGCATATATATTGACCCTGGTGGCCTGTGGAGTATACATACTGACCCTTGTGGCCTGTGGAGCATACATACTGGCCCTGGTGACCAGTGGGGCATATATACTGACCGTGGTGAGCAGTGGAGCATACATACTGACAGTGGTGGCCAGTGGGGCATACATACTGACCTTGGTGGCCTGTGGAGCATACATACTGACCCTGGTGGCCTGTGGAGTATACATACTGACCCTGGTGGCCTGTGGAGCATACATACTGGCCCTGGTGGCCAGTGGAGCATACATACTGACAATGGAGGCCAGTGGGGCATACATACTGACAGTAGTTACTAGTGGGGGATGCATACTGACAGTGGTGGCCAGTGGGGGATGCATACTGACAGTGGTGACCTGTTGGGCATACATACTGGCCCTGGTGGCCAGTGGGGCATACATACTGACAATGGCGGCCAGTGGGGCATACATACTGACAGTGGTGGCCAGTGGGGCTTACATACTGACAGTGGTGGCCAGTGGGGCATACATACTGACAGTGGTGGCCAGTGGGGCATACATACTGACAGTGGTGGCCAGTGGGGCATACATACTGACAGTGGTGGCCAGTGGGGCATACATACTGGCTCTAGTGGCCAGTGGGGCATACATACTGACAGTGGTGGCCAGTGGGGTATACATACTGACAGTGGTGGCCAGTGGGGCATACATACTGACAGTGGTGGCCAGCGGGGCATGCATACTGACAGTGGTGGCCAGTGGGGGATGCATACTGACAGTGGTGGCTAGTGGGGCATGCATACTGACATTGGTGGCCAGTGGGGCATACATACTGGCCCTAGGGGTGCTGAGGGCACAGGCAGGCAGCACTGCAGCAGCAGAGCCTGAGGGCTCCTCTGGCTGTCTTCTCTGAGTCCCCTGTGTGTCTGCTTCCTCTATTGCAGACACAGGGGGACCTGAGAAGACACAAGTGCTGCTCCCCTGCTCTCTCCTCCTGCACTCACACTGCTCCCTCCCTGCTGCTACTGGTGCACTTACTTAAGTTACAGAACTGACGTTTTTGAAGCAGCCGCTGTGGAGATGAGGCGGTCACATGTAAGGATACTGGGTAGAAGGGCAGCCAAAGAGGGCGTGAGCAGCATCGAGAGAGCAGCAGGAGGGGACAAGGAAGGCATCCGAGGAGTGTGTGTGTCCAGCACTGAGAGGGGGCGAGGACGACAGAAAAATGGGCGTGGCTAATGTGACGCCCTGGACCCCAGGGGTCACAGGTCACTACACAACACCAGACACCCCCTTCCCTGGACAGGGCACACCAGTCAAACATTAAACCCTTGTTGCCACCCTCCAGGGTTGATGTCCACACCAGGTGGGGCGGAGCCAGGCGGTTCACCCCGCCCACCGAGGAGTTCACAGCCTGGAGGCGGGAAAAACACAGTAGTCAGTCCAGTTGTGGTCTGTAGTGAGTGAGGAGTGAAAACTGTTGGTGTCTGGGTCGGAACCCAGGCACATTCAGCAAGGTCAGCAGACGGTGGTGGCCATCTGCAGGATTTGGCGAAGGTCAGCGGAACCGTAGGATCGGGGTCGGGTGGTGGCCTGCCGGTACCGAACCGGGGAGCAGATTGGAGCCAAGCACCAGGCACGGTACTCAGACCCCGACTAGGCTTAAAGCCAACCTTTAGTCAAATTCTCTGATTGCGGTCTGGACCTCAGAGGTTCATTCCCACCCAAGTCCCGATTGAAGGCAACAGCTCAACCATTCCAGGTAAGGGCCACCGCCAAGAGCCAGAGATCCAAAGGGCCAGCGTCTGCGGGCACATATACATTGGGGAGCGTACTCCCGGTGCTCAGGCATTGGGGTTAAAACACAAAACACAGGTGCAGGGAACGACAGCCACCATCAACCCATCCAGGGAGAACACCGCAGCCGGCTGTGGGACCCGTTCATCCAGCTGTTTGGTTTACTAGAGACTCTGCTCATCTGTGTCTGAGTGAGTACACCAGTGCCATCTGGCACCGCGCTGCGCCGCGACCCTGCACCCTGCCAAAACCCATCCTGAGGAATCCAACCTCCTACCGGGCCCCGGGACCACCAGCCCCTACCCACGGCGGGGCCAACACCTAGCTGCTCCCCGCCATCGCTCCCGGGAACCCCGTCACAAGCAGCGGTGGTGCCCACTGTCACCACAACCCGTGGGTGGCATCATGAACACTCCATTCATCCCAAAAATCCAACTCCCCTCCCTTTTCACTCGTGGGCGAGGAGCGCTGCTTGAGCCCCGGGTCCGGCCACCGAGGAGAAGCCACCGGATCCGAGCGCGACCTCCCCGAGCAGCCCCCGCGACGGGGAAAGCTGGCCCCCGCCCTCGACACTAGCGGCATAGATGCCATAGAAGGCATCCAGAGTAAGGCCATGACTGGCAGCAAGAGGGGGCGTGACCGTCAGAGTGGGGGGCGTGGAGCTGCTTATCACTGCACTGCGGGATACATAGTTCCCGGCAGTGAGAGCGGGGCTGAGGCATAGATCAGGCCACGCCTCCAACTTTCAGCAAGACGGGCGGGCCGATCACAGACAGTAGGCGGGCCGGATCCGGCCCGCGGGCCGTCCCTTGCCGAGGTCTGGCATAGAGTATAAGTGTAGCCATCTAGTGGTGGTTTTAGGTATAGAGATGGTGATGACCCAGGGTTGCCATGGCAGTGATCAGGTTCCTGGGATCGCATTACTGGGACCCGATCACCAGGGAGAGGTAAGTGATCTCTCTTCTTGACTCCTGAATGCTGTGATTACATCATTCAGGGAGTTAAACTACCAGGCCAAGCGTGGGCACCACTCTGGGCAGTGAGAGCTGGGTCCCGGCTGTAACATCAGCCAGAGACACAGTGGCGATCGTGGGAGTACAGCGCAGGAACCCCCGCAATCGCCAGGACTAAACAAACATGAAAAATTAATGGAAAAAAGCATGGAAAAAAACATGCAAACGCGATTAAAAAAGTGCATTTTTTTGCTACATTTTTGCTGTCAAAACATGCGGTTTTGTGTGCAGAAAATGTGTGCACAAATCTGCTATGTGGGCACATACCCTTAAAGGGAACCAATCACCAGGATTTTCGAATATAACCAAAAAGCCAGTGCTGTACTGGCACTATCAGGCTGATTCTCTACATACCTGTAGTGGTCAACTTGGATATATAGGTTTTTAAACCCAAGAAAGTAAAGTTTATAAAATCACCAGCTTCTTGAGTGACAGCAGCTGAGGATCAGGTAATAGCTAGGGGGTGTATGCATAGTTATCCCCACCCCCTGTTAGAATTAGCATAAGTATTATACAATCGATTCACTTTTCACTTTGCAGACCTGTGTGAGGTCATACCCATGTGACCAAAAGGCCCTGCCTCAGCCAACAAAGCTCATACCACGAAGCTACATTTTTCTGTTGGCTGAGGCCCCGCCCCTTCTGGTCACATGGGTATGGGGAGGGAGGGGATGACTCTGAATAACCCCCCCAGATATTATCTGATCCCCTCAGCTGCTGTCATTCAAGAAGCTGATGATTTTATAAACTTTACTTTCTTGGGTTTCAAAACCCATTCATCTAAGCTGACCACTAAAGGTATGTATAGAATCAGTCTGATAGTACCAGTATAGCACTGGCTTTAGGTTATATACGAAAATCCTGATGATTAGTTCCTTTTAAGCTCTGTGGCCCACAGGAGGAGGAGTCAGCTGCAGGATACAGGCTGATTCCATCCTTTTTTAGTGAGTAGTTAGTAGAAAGCTGTACTAGTGGGTAGTATAGCGAGTAGGAGTAGTGTGCAAGCCGGATAGATGCCATGATCCGTAGTAAGTGGGTGCTTGTGGCATCTGTCCACTGACCTTTTTGGTCACAGTGCGAACAGAGTGCCCGGGAAAGACTCGAGTTGGGGACGTGTAGAAGGTCACCCCAGTCCCATAGTCGTGAATGCCAGGCACGGACTCTACCAAGGTTCTCTTGTCAGTGGACTGGCTTCAGGGATACGAGTCCTCAAGTGGGGACTTGGCATAGACCTCGGCGAACATGTCAGTATAGAAACCTACGTTAGACGAGGCTAGTCCGACGACTGTCCACGCGGTTATAGAAAATGGGTTCCGGTGGGTGGGATGAGACCCTGGCCAGGGAGGACTATATGACTTTAATGTGCTAGACTGTGGTGCCAAGTAGTAAGGAGGAGGACAGACAAATAGCAACTGTAGTACCAGGAATGAAGGAGCAGCCTAAAGTAAAACTATGGGCTTAAACCTAAATGTTCTATAAAGAACGTGTTCAACGTATTGTGCAACGTGTTAAGTAAAGGACTGTTCCGAAAGACATCAGTATCCGTGTCTGTGACTTCCCAGAGGAAGAATCCTGGCCTGCACAATGGCCTAATCACAGGTGTGGCTTGCACACACCAAGACCACACACCCAGTCAGAATCACCGCATCCAATCACTTCACCCTTGCTCTTTGGAGGTGGTGGGAGGGTGGACGACAGAAGCAATGAGCCATTTGTCCGTGACTACCACCCCGGGCAACTGTCCCACTATGCCAGTCTTGTTAATTCGGTCGGACATTCATACCAGTCTTGATGAGGAGATGTGCTGGAGTCAATCACTCCTAATTCAAAAGAAGAGCACACCTCTTAGGCTACTTTGACACATCAGTTTTTTTCCATCAGGCACCATCCGGAAAAAAACGGATAAAACGGATCCGGCGCCAGATCCATTTTATCCCCATTGATTTGTATTTGCGCCAGATTGTGCCTGATGGCCTTGCGTTTGCGTTGCATCCGGCTTTTGCCGGATCTGTCGTAATTGGCTAATGCGGCGGCTGGATGGAACGTCTCTTGTAACGTTTTTTGTCTCTGACAAAAAAACCACATCGTGCCGGATCCGGTGCGATACGGCGTGATTTACAATGGAAGCCTATGGACGTCGAATCCGACGTAATGCGGCAAAAAACGGATGCGGCCGCCGGATCCGTTTTTGTAAACTGAGCATGCTCCAATGTATTGAAAAAAACGGATCCAGCAAAAAAAAAAACAAAAAACGGATGAAACGGATGCAAAAACGGATGCGCCGGTATACCGGATCCGTAAAAAAAGGATCATCGCGCATCCGTTTTTGCTTATTCTGTGCCGGATCCGCTGCATCAGGCACACGCCGGCTTGTGCCTGATACCAAAAAACTGATGTGTGAAAGTAGCCTTAGGCGGGCTTTGCACGTTGCAACATCGGTAACAATGTGTTACCGATGCTGCAGCGATAGTCCCGCCCCCGTCGCACGTTCGATATATAGTGAAAGCTGCCGTAGCGATTATTATCGCTACGGCAGCTTTACACGCACATACCTGCCGTGCGACGTCCATCTGGCCGGCGTCCCGCCTCCTTCCTTAGGGGGCGGGTCGTGCGGCGTCACAGTGACGTCACACGGCAGGCGGCCAATTGAAGTGGAGGGGCGGAGATGAGCAGGATGTAAACATCCCGCCCACCTCCGTCCTTCTCATTGCAGCCGGGAGGCAGGTAAGGTGAAGTTCCTCGCTCCTGCGGCTTCATACACAGCGATGTGTGCTGCCGCAGGAGCGAGGAACAACATCGTACCTGTCGCTCCCCCGGCATTATGGAAATGTCGGAGGCTGCAGCGATGATACGATGACGACGATTTTGCGCTCGTTCATCGTATCATCTAGGATTTACACACTACGACATCGCAAGTGACGCCGGATGTGCGTCACTTTCGATTTGACCCCATCGACATCGCACCTGCGATGTCGTAGTGTGCAAAGCCCGCCTTAGTGAATCAGGATCGTTCCACAAGTGGCGCGTTCGCCTCTCCACAAATCTTACTCCAGTCAGGGATTAGAGTTAAATTTATGATGCAAGGAATGTGTTGCTCATCATGAATTTTATGTTGTTGCCTCACCCCCATCACAGCGTCACCCGCTTTGTTGGAGCAGGGCAAAAATAGCATGAGAAGACCATACGTTGCAAAATGTTGGTGCAATTTCATGTTATACCAACATTTTGAGACTTTTCAAAACATTTTACAATAGAATTCTGGTGTAAAAGCTTTGATGAATTGGGCCCAATGTGTTTTTCATTAATTTCTCCATGTACATGTTTTGCAGTAGTCTACACATTATATGTGCCAGGTAACTTACTACTTACTTCTGTGTCATCACTATTGAGAGGATAGACATCAGATGAAGTCAATGGACTTTGACAATTTACAGGCTGATCGACCAATAAAACCTCAGAGGTGAAATCAGCATTTACAGGTAGTAAGGATGCCAACTGGCTCGCCTGAATATAATAGGCCTGGTGATTTCCTGGGCTCATTGACTCTGCAGCATTCTGTAAAGGTGATGTTGCTGGATCCACAAGGATTTCGGTTGTGTCCACCTCCAATTGAGAAGAAGACTGTAGCTCATCCGCAAACTGGAAGACAGACTCTAAATTCATGTCATCTTTTCTTAACTCCTCTGAATCGCTCGAAGACCAATTTGTATGAAAGAGCTCCATAGAAAATGAAGAATGCACTGGAGCGCTCTGCGCAGTTGGACAAATAGTGTATTATAATCTGCTTAATAAATCTGTACTGTGCTATTACAGGTTAATAAAACCTAAAAACCTGATGTTAGTCAATGTGGTATAAACAGTATAGGCAGGGGTTTTCACATTATATGGCATGACGCAGTAGCTATGCTTTATGGACCAGCTATGGTCCGTGCTGTGGTCTGCTCATATCCATGCACTGGGAAAATGATACAGTCCTGCTCTGCCTCCTCTATCCAGGATGGCAGAGGTCCCCAACCTGTGGCTCGAGGGCCCATGATGTGTGGCTCAAGGGCCCATGATGTGTGGCTCGAGGGCCCATGATGTGTGGCTCGAGGGCCCATGATGTGTGGCTCGAGGGCCCATGATGTGTGGCTCAAGGGCCCATGATGTGTGGCTCGAGGGCCCATGATGTGTGGCTCGCAGCACTTGATCTAGCAAAGCAGAGTAGGTCTCCAGATGGTGAATTATGTGAGCACATAACAGCAGATCTAGATGGCTAGATAATTAAAAGGGGTTTTCCTACGAACAAAGCTGATTTTTATCAATAGATCTTAGAATAATAATAATTTATACACTTGGATGTGTTTAATAAAAATGTTCCTCTGCTGAGATAATGTTATATATGTGCCCCTGCTATGTACTGTGTAATGGCTGTGTCTGACCGTACAGGGACATGGTCTGATCATAGCACATCTACTGGGCAGGTGAGGATATAAAACAGATAGCACAGCAGGGGATCACAGCTGATTCTTTATGTGAGGTAAAACATTTCCCTGCCTCTTTTTAAAAAATGTTTTACCTCAAAGAATAAATAATTTGCGATCCCATGCTGTAATCTCTGTATACTTTTCTACATCCTCCCCATTCCAATAGATGTGGTATGATAAGACCATGTCCCTGTATGGTCAGACACGGCCATTACACAGTAAAGAGCAGGGTCACAGATATAAGATTATCTCAGCACAGGAACTTTTTTTTTTAAACTTCCAGTTGTGGAAATTACTATTAGCCCAAAATCTATTGATTAAAATGAATTTTGTTCTTGGGACAACCCCTTAAAGTATGGTAAGCCGGAGACTGGATGATATTATTAATCAGAGGAGGTGCTTGAAGTTGGATATGACAGTTTTGGGGGAGTACTTGCAAGAATACTGAATGGTGGTATTGTGGGAACCCCTGGATCTTGGTATACTGCTGCGGTGTGATTTTTGTGTAAAAGCTTTGGCAGTCATAGTAGTAATGGGGGCGCTGGGTGACTCTACTGTGGGGCAGGGGGAGCTGGAAGTCCCTCGCTCCCCTCTCTCAGAGCCAAATGTGGCTCTCAAGGTCAGAAAGGTTGGGGATCACTGCAGTATGGGATGTAATGTGCCCCATAACCCTGGCTGCAATACTAAATACAGGAGCTTAGGAGACATGGGAACTCGCTTTATCTCCTAGTGCATAGATATGAGCAGTGTGATTGCTGGTGGTTCCAGCAGCGGATTTCTTTAGAAAAATAATATTTGAACATACCTTCTGGGCTTCTATCATCTTATCTCCATAGTCCATTTTAAGAGTTGAGAAATTGCAATAACAGCACAGAAATTAGAACAGTCAGGACATATGAATTGCTATTACATGAAAGGACAAAGCTATAAAGGTACAGGTGGTGGTGTGTATACGGCAGCCATCTAATAAACATTTCATCAAAATGCCAAACATTTGCAGACGTTAAGATTCGTTAAGTATATTTTGAGTCAGATTACATTTTAATTATACTAACCTGAAAATAGCTGCAGTGTTGGTATGAGGGGCCGGCAGAGCCGGAGCAGCCATTAAGGTGGTGAAGATGAGCCGGAGTTGGACAATATGGAAGAAAAGCTAGTGGGAAGTGAACAACAAATGGAATTGAAATCAAAGTCCAATAAATACATAATACATTGCTATGTCTTTCTCACCATAAAATGAATTAGGAAACCATTCATATGTAGACTTTTAAAGGAGTCGTCCCATATTTACAACTAACCACCTATCCACAGGATAGCTCTAACACCTATCCACAAAATGGCCCTATCACCTATCCACAGGATGGCCCTATCATCTATGCACAGGATGGCCCTATCACCTATCCACAGGATGGCCCTATCACCTATCCACAGGATGGCCCTATCATCTATGCACAGGATGGCCCTATCATCTATGCACAGGATGGCCCTATCACCTATCCACAGGATGGCCCTATCACCTATCCACAGGATGGCCCTATCATCTATGCACAGGATGGCCCTATCACCTATCCACAGGATGGCCCTATCACCTATCCACAAGATGGTCCTATCACCTATCCAATGGATGACCCTATCACATATCCACAGAATAGTCCTATCACCTATCCACAAGATGGTCCTATCACCTATCCAATGGATGACCCTATCATCTATCCACAGGATGGTCCTATCACCTATCCACAGGATGGCCCTATCATCTATCCACTGGATCGCCCTATCACCTATCTACAGGATGGCCCTATCACCTATCCACTGGATCACCCCATCACCTATCCACAGGATGGCCCTATCATCTATCCACTGGATCGCCCTATCACCTATCTACAGAATGGCCCTATCACCTATCCACTGGATCACCTATCCACAGGATGGCCCTATCATCTATGCACTGGATCGCCCTATCACCTATCTACAGGATGGCCCTATCACCTATCCACTGGATCACCCTATCACCTATCCACTGGATGGCCCTATCATCTATCCACTGGATCGCCCTATCACCTATCTACAGGATGGCCCTATCACCTATCCATTGGATCACCCTATCACCTATCCACAGGATGGCCCTATCATCTATCCACTGGATCGCCCTATCACCTATCTACAGGATGGCCCTATCACCTATCCACTGGATCACCCTATCACCTATCCACTGGATGGCCCTATCAAGTATCCACAAGACAGTTCTATCACCTATCATACTACCTATGGGGACCATAATACTGTGTATAGGGGCTCTGGGGCCACCATGTTATTTATATACGTGAGCTGTGTGACTATCATACTATGTGGTGGGCATCATTCTGTGGGGGGTATTATACTGTGCTGGGGTTACTGTAGTAGAATCATACTGTGCTGAAGGCACTGTGGTGTTATCACAGTGTGTGTGGGGGGACTGTGGTGTGAAGTTGTTGGAATTCACTGAGGTGGTATAATGCAGTATGGAGGGTGGGGGGGTGGGGGAATTTATAGGGCATTATACTCTATAAGGGCCATGAAAGGGTGTATAGGGGTGAGAACACTAAAAAGCTTCAGTATTGGCACAATTACTTTTGTACCTGCACAATACATGTCTCTCTTCCTGTTTCTTAAAGCTGGGAGATATGACACTGCCTACTCCGCTGAATATTTTTGGGGGTATGTGGAGGGGGCTCCCTGATTTCTATTTACATCACTGGCTTATAATTATTTTGTTGGCCTACAAAGCACATGACAGCAGCCTCCCTTGTCTATTAATGGAGCAGAACTCACCTGATGGGTAATATGCCTGTGCGTACTGGGCATGTGGCATATAGCTAGTATATCTCGGCACTGGTCCTGGCATGGTGGAGTTACCTTGTTGCAAATGTACCGATGTGGCTGTAGACTGCATTGTGTAATTGATATCTGTTGGAAAGTGCTGCAGCACAGGATAAAACAATCTGTTTTCTGCAAATGATGAATGAGAAGCAAACTGTCCATGGTGAAGGCCGAATGAGTTTGACCATGTCCTTGGTGAGATGGAACTGCAATCAAACTTCTTTCCAGGAATAGCTATTTGGTTATGGGATGGCGGGTTGACATAGGGATATGGAGAAATGTGTTCACGTCTGCAACTTCTATGAATGTGATCAACAGTCATCATCCCTACAGAGCAGAAAAAGACAATTTCACATAATGCACAGAATCTGATTCCTTCATTCAAATATAAAAGTGCATCTCTAAAAAAGTGCCATGTAAGAGTTAAAGAGAGCTTGACATTTGCATCTGACACATGCTGCCCAAACCAAGGGTAGCATATGTCAGCCATTGGCTGTATGTTTGACTCTGAAATCCTGCGTTTCAGAGAAACAAAGTGTCATCAGGGGCAGTGGCTACGCTCATTGTCGCAGCCTCTGACCCCTCCCTGAAATGAAGCATCATCAGTGACGCTCGTTTCAGGGGCAGGGCTAGTCCCTGTGTACAGTGACAGCATGCTCTCTATCGTCGGCTCAGAGCGGTTTCAGAATAGCCAGCGTGCAGAGACCACTGACCTCACTTGCGGGGGTAGTGCTAGTCTCTGCACTCCGAGTATTTGGACACCGCTTCGTTGCCAATTCATTACTGCTGATCTGATCTGACAACAGAGAGTGATCTGTCATTGTACACATCGCACAGTGTACAATGACCACCCCTTTAAGTAAAAAAATTCTAAAATGATGAGTATTGTTTAAAATACGGCAATGTTTCTGCAAGTTGTTGATAGACAGTCCTACATATTAGGATGTGCCCTGTTGTTCCTTGTGATACTATCTCGAATGATCATAAAAGGAGTGCAGATCATGGAATAGGAAGATCTCAGAGATCATAATGGTCTCTCATCTCATCATACACACTGTTTGGCCAAGTTCATATAACAGTATTTTTGGTTTTGGTTATTTTTGAGCTTGTCAGTGAAAAAACGAAAAGCACTTAGTCCAATGTTATTCAACGGAGCAGTGCAGAGGAGCGAATTTTTTCACTGACCACATCTGTGTGTGAATAAAATAGCAGCATGGTCTAGTTTCTCCCAGTGTTGGATGAGACTTACCCGTTCAAGTCTATGGGTATGCAAAAAAATTGAATGCAATTGCAATTCTTCAACATATGAAACTGTATTTAGACTTGTACATTTTTAATAACTGCTAATGTATAAAAAAAAACAGATTGCACACACTATGTAACGTATGTGTTTCTCTAAATCCTTGCAGCGTCCCAGAGTCAAACTAACACAGCTGGGATCATACAGCCAGTGGCTGATACATGTCGCCCTCGGTTAGGATCATACAGCCAGTGGCTGATACGTGCCGCCCTCGGTTAGGATCATACAGCCAGTGGCTGATACATGCCGCCCTCGGTTAGGATCATACAGCCAGTGGCTGATACGTGCCGCCCTCGGTTAGGATCATACATCCAGTGGCTGATACGTGCCGCCCTCGGTTGGGATCATACAGCCAGTGGCTGATACATGCCGCCCTCGGTTGGGATCATACATCCAGTGGCTGATACATGCCGCCCTCGGTTGGAATCATACAGCCAGTGGCTTATACATGCCGCCCTCGGCTGGAATCATACAGCCAGTGGCTGATACCTGCCGCCCTCGGTTGAAATCATACAGCCAGTGGCTGATACATGCCGCCCTCGATTGGGATCATACAGCCAGTGGCTGATACATGCCGCCCTCGGTTGAAATCATACAGCCAGTGGCTGATACATGCCGCCCTCGGTTGGGATCATACAGCCAGTGGCTGATACATGCCACCATCTGTTGGGATCATACAGCCAGTGGCTGATACATGCCACATTCTGTTGGGATCATACAGCCAGTGGCTGATACATGCCACATTCTGTTGGGATCATACAGCCAGTGGCTGATACATGCCGCCCTCGGTTGGGATCATACAGCCAGTGGCTGATACATGCCACCCTCGGTTGGGATCATACATCCAGTGGCTTATACATGCCGCCCTCGGTTGGGATCAAAATGCCAGTGGCTGATACATGCCATCCTCGGTTGGGATCATACATCCAGTGGCTGATACATGCCTCCTTCGGTTAGGATCATACAGCCAGTGGCTGATACATGCCGCCCTCGGTTGGGATCATACAGCCAGTGGCTGATACATGCCACCCTCGGTTGGGATCATACAGCCAGTGGCTGATACATGCCGCCCTCAGTTGGGATCATACAGCCAGTGGCTGATACCTGCCGCCCTCGGTTGAAATCATACAGCCAGTGGCTGATACATGCCACCCTCGGTTGGGATCATACAGCCAGTGGCTGATACATGCCACCATCTGTTGGGATCATACAGCCAGTGGCTGATACATGCCACATTCTGTTGGGATCATACAGCCAGTGGCTGATACATGCCACATTCTGTTGGGATCATACAGCCAGTGGCTGATACATGCCGCCCTCGGTTGGGATCATACAGCCAGTGGCTGATACATGCCACCCTCAGTTGGGATCATACAGCCAGTGGCTTATACATGCCGCCCTCGGTTGGGATCAAAATGCCAGTGGCTGATACATGCCATCCTCGGTTGGGATCATACATCCAGTGGCTGATACATGCCTCCTTCGGTTAGGATCATACAGCCAGTGGCTGATACATGCCGCCCTCGGTTGGGATCATACAGCCAGTGGCTGATACATGCCACCCTCGGTTGGGATCATACAGCCAGTGGCTGATACATGCCGCCCTCAGTTGGGATCATACAGCCAGTGACTGATACATGTTCTCTCGGTTTAGGCCGGATGTATCAGCTGTCAGGATCCCTTTAATGGGTTATTCTGAAGAAGTTATCACCAATTCAAAGGATAGGTGATAACTACTTCTATATCTGTGGTGGCCCAACCGCAGGTGATAACTTCTATATCTGTGGGGGTCCGACCATAGGTGATAACTTCTACATATGTGGAAGTCCGACGGTAGTTGATAACTTCTATATCTGTGGAGGATCTGACTGTAAGTAATTGCTTCTACATCTGCGGGGGTCCGACCATGATAATTACTTCTATATCTGTGGGGGTCCGACCATAGGTGACAACTTCTATGTCTGTGGGGGTCCGAACTGTAGGTGATAGCTTCTATATTTGTGGGGGTCCGACTGTAGGTGATAACTTCATCTGTGGGGGTCTGACTGTAGGTGAGAACTTCTATATCTGTGGGGGTCCAAACTGTAGGTGATAAATTTTGTCTGTCGGGGTCCAAACCGTAGGTGAGAACTTCTATATCTGTGGGGGTCCAAACCGTACGTGAGAACTTCTATATCTGTGGGGGTCCAAACCGTACGTGAGAACTTCTATATTTGTGGGGATCTGACCATTGTGACCCCCTCCAATCTCCAGAAAAGGGAACTTTTATCCCTGTTAGCGTAGAGCTACAGACTGCCGCTCCATTCATTATGGGACTGCAGGAGCGCAGTACTGACCTTTCTCCTTCTGCTCCATAGGGAATGAATGCAGTTGTCGAGCATGTGCACTGCAGCTCTTTTCTAACAGGGATAAAAGTGCCCCGTATTAGCGATTGGTGGGAGTCTCAGTGGTTAGACCCCTATCGATCTAGAAATTATGGATAGGTGATAATTTATTCTTAGCCTAATACCCCATTAAAGGATGTAGGACGGGCAAGTTATGTTATATTACTAGCGGCCGGGGGGGACTTGGTTTATCTATCTGTAATTCCCAGATTTTATACTTTGGTCAAGTACAGCCCTTCTTACCCTGCCAATCTCCTTTACTGTCCTCTGTCATGGAGCCGGTAAGCAGTTTCTGGAAGCGATTTGGTGGGCGAGTGTTTACTTCCAGGCCGGCGGCCAGCTTGGCTTTGTTAATGCTCGTCAGTCTCTTCATATTGACCAGCAGATCGGGCCGCCCTTTTTGAAAATGGTCATTGAAGAAATGATGAATGCTGCCATCTACAGCTCCCGTATCCAAACCAAGAGAATGAAGGCCGGCACTACTGTCAGTTCCCACCACTAATTTCCTGAAACCATAGAGATTGAGCTGGCGGATAAAGCTGGTGAAGTTAGTGGTCTTAAATAATTCAGGGGTTAAATTGATTCCCCTCGAAGGGCAAAGCAGCTCCAACTCAAATAACTTCTTGTCTATGATCACACCATCCCCGGTGGAGTCCCAGTAGATGGACTGGTAGTGAGGGCTATTCACAAGACGCCACAGCTTGGCTGGGAAATTATTGGGATTGAGCGGAGCAGATTCAAAAGTCTCCTCTGGATCCATTGATGGAAACTAATGTGAAATATAAAAGAGAGTTTAGTACGATAGACGTCACTTGTATAACCTCACATGTATGTGTATAACGGGTATGGCCTTATGTGATTGGCCACACCAATAGTACCTCACGTGTATGTGTAGAACCTCATGTGTATGACCTCACACGTATGACCTCCCATGTATGACCTCACCTGTATAACTTCATGTCTATGACCTCACCTTTATTACCTCACACGTATGACCTCCCATGTATGACCTCACCTGTATAACTTCATATCTATGACCTCACCAATATGTGTATAGCCTCCCATCTATGACCTCCTGTGTATGACTTCACCTGTATGTGTATAACCTCACATGTATGATCCCACCTGTATAACCGCCCTTGTATGACCTCACCTATATTACTGCACATGTATGACCTCCCCTGTATAACCTCACGAATATAGCTCCACATGTATGACCTCACGTAAGTGACATCATGTGTATGACATCTCCTGTATAACCTCATATGTATGATCTCATGTGTTTGACCTCCCATGTATGGCCTTACGAGTTACGCGTATAACCTCACCTGTATGGCCCACGTGTATGACCTCACCTATGTTACCTCACGTGTATGACCCTATGTGTATGACCTCGCCTATGTTACCTCACGTGTATGACCCTATGTGTATGACCTCGCCTGAGTAACCTCACTTGTATGACCTCACGTGTATAGCCTTATCTGCAGAACCCCACGTGTATGACCTCACATGTATGACCTCACCTGTAAAACCTCACATGTATGGCCTCACCTGAATAACCTCACGTGTATGACCTCACCTGTGTGATCTGTTATCTATGATCTCACCTGTACGACCTCATGTGTATGGCCTCACTAGTATAACCTTACCTGTATTACCTCACATGTATGACCTCACCTGAATAACCTCATGTGTATGACCTCACTTGTGTGATCTGTTATCTATGATCTCACCTGTACGACCTCACGTGTATGGCCTCACCAGTATTACCTTACCTGTATTACCTCACATGTATGGCCTCACCTGTATGACCTCACTGTGTGATGTTATGTATGATCTCACCTGTATGACCTCCTTGTGTGATGTTATGTATGCTCTCACCTGTATGACCTCACGTGTATGGCCGCACCTGTGTGATGTAATGTATGATCTCACCGGTATGACCTCACGTGTATGGCCTCACCAGTATAACCTTAACTGTATTACCTCACGTGTATGACCTCATATGTATGGCCTCACCTGTATGACCTCACTGTGTGATGTAATGTATGATCTCACTTGTATGACCTCACCTGTATGGCCTCATGTGAATGACCTCACTAGTATAACCTTACATGTATGATCTGTTATGTATGACCTCACCTGTGATCTGTTATGTATGATCTCACGTGTATGACCTCACCTGTATGATCTGTTATGTATGATCTCACCTGTATGACCTCACATGTATGGCCTCACTAGTATATCCTTACCTGTATTACCTCAGGGGTATAACCTCACCTGCATGATCTGTTATGTATGATCTCACCTGTATGACCTCACATGTATGGCCTCACTAGTATATCCTTACCTGTATTTCCTCAGGTGTATAACCTCACCTGTATGATCTGTTATGTATGACCTCACCTGTATGGCCTCATGTGAATGACCTCACTAGTATAACCTTACATGCATGATCTGTTATGTATGACCTCACCTGTGATCTGTTATGTATGATCTCACGTGTATGACCTCACCTGTATGATCTGTTAGGTATGATCTCACCTGTATGACCTCACCTGTATGATCTGTTATGTATGATCTCACCTGTATGACCTCACATGTATGGCCTCACTAGTATATCCTTACCTGTATTACCTCAGGTGTATAACCTCACCTGCATGATCTGTTATGTATGATCTCACCTGTATAACCTCTCACATATGACTTCTCATGTTAAAAACCTATTATAACGTGACAATAATTTCACCTTTAAAAAAGATGTAACACCTGATCTATATATTCGACCTCGGGTGTATAGTGTGTGGGCAGCATGTCTTAATAACCTCACAGGTAACTATGTCACTATGTCACATATGAGTATTATATAACATGGATGCCATATGATCGAAAGTGTAAACTGCACATCTGCAAAACTATGTGTGTTCTATCTGGTAAAAAGTATTAGATCACATAGGATCCCCCAGATCTCACAACTAGATTATACTATCGCACCTTCAATTGTACACTCTGGGCCGTGGTCTGTGTGATGACACTGATCGGTGCAGTGATGTCGTCACTGATCGGGGCAATGATGTGTATAATGTCACTGATCGAGGCAGTGATCTTTATGATGTCACATACACACAATATAACCGGGCTGTCCCGCTCAGCGCTGCCCGTGGCTTCTCTCCGCCCTCTCCCGTTCTCTGTGCGCCATAGAACCGTTATTACTGACGCTCCCGAACTGCACGTTTGAAATTCCACACACCGACCAATCAGGCATCGAGATTTGCCGCGTGCGGATCTCGCCGCACGGGACAGTGATGGCGGCGGTCGGTATACGGAGGGGTGCGGGCTGAAGAACGCTTGAGAGAACCGTCCTAGAACCGGCGCATCTGCAGGGAGGCGGCAGGCACGTATCGCCGCGGCCACTAAGAGCCATAGTGCAAACTGGAAGCAGCCAATGAGATCACTTCTTACATTTCTTACCCTGTCTTAGGAAAATAAAAGCAGTAATGTAATTGGCCACTGCAGCCCTATTACATTACACAGTGGAAGGTTGTTGCAATCTTCAGGAGGACCTGACATCAGGACTTAGTGACAGCAGTGTGCTGGGGACACAATTCGGTACAAGGGGCTTCTGACTGCTGTGGGGGCGTCTGCCTGGCACACACAACTATAGTCATTTATTCATTAGCACCACCCCAGCATTTTTGTTTTTTTTCATAGCTGGAGTGGCCCTTTAAATGTAAGCCCCCTGTAATACACTCATCCTCTGGCGGATTCATCATTTTTCAACATCACCCCACTCCCACAGCACCATCTTGTGCCAATAACTTCTGACTGGATGGAAGTCAGAGGTTACATCACAAGCTGCTAATGCAAGTCTATGAGAGCCAGAACCAAGCTCTCATAGACTTGTATTTAGTTGTGACCTCCGGGGCTCCTGAAGCTGCTGGCAGGTCACAAATCACAGGAGACGGACCAGAGTGGTGGTGGAAACAGGTGAACATGGCCGGTGAGTATAATACAGGGGTTAGGGGACTTAGATTTAAATGACCACTCTAGCGGAGAAATAAAAAAAACACTGGAGTGGTGCTTTAAGGGCACAGACAGTTTTCATTTTTTCCTCCCCTTCTTCCAAGAAGGCTTTTTTTTTTCTCATTCACATGTCTGTGTCTCTACCATTTAATTGCCTAAAAGAATGGCAAAAAACATCCCAAGTGGGGTGAAATGGTGGAAAAAGTCCATCCTGCCATTGTGCTTTGTGTGGCAAACTGGAGTTCTCCCTATGAGAAGGGAGAAATGATGTGCGGCGCTATCTGAGCGTAGTAAGTAGACTACAATAATAAAGAGGTGAGTGTGTAAAATTGCGCTCACCTAAGGGAGATGAGGTTCATAAATTCATAGAGCGCTTGCTTGGCTGTGGCGAGGCGCAGTGCTGCTCGTCACTGTGCTGCCAGAGTGTCCTCGAATGGAGCCCCAACAGATGTGAATATAGGATCGGTAACTGCACTATCATGATCTGAGAGCACCATTGCCTGTGATCAGATCCTAAATAGTTTTTTTGTGTGTGTTTTTTAGTGTTATCCAGTGCTTTTTTTGCGGCGGTACGTGCCTATGGCGTACCGAAAAATCTGAAGAGCACCTCTGGCTCTGTCCACATGGCTAATTTGTAAACTATACAAATTAGCCATGTGTGGAGCGGAGGCACAAGCCAGAGGCGTATCTAGGGGGGAGCTGGTGGGGCGCTGTCGGGCTGCTTGATGCGGCGGTGTGGAAGTCTGCCGGGGTGGGAGCCGCTATTCTCTGAGCGCAGCTGTCACGCTCACAGCCGCACTCATAGAAAGTGCAGCGTGCAGCTCCCACTGCTCAATTGTCCTTGTATCTGTCAGACGCGAGGACAATTGAATCGGTGATCCCTGGCGCTGACTTCCGGGTCAGCGCGACGGCTTTCATGTGATCAGGTCAGCTGATCACACTGCTGACCCGGAAGCCAGCGCCACAGCGCGGAGGCGGCAGAGAAACGCAGATAAGTGCTCCACTGGGGAGCTGAAGACACGGAGGAGGAACATTATGGGGTAAGAGGGGAGTATTTATGAAACAGTATGGGGAGAGGGGGTGTGGGAGGGAACTATCTGTGGACACACTATGAGTGGACAGAGTGTGGGCAACGGGAACTATCTGTGGACACACTATGGGGGGACAGGGTGTGGAGGGGCAATATCTATATACACAGTATGGAGGGAGAGGGTGGGGGAGGGAACTATCTGTGGACAGAGTATGGTGGGAAGAGAGAATGGGGAGGAGGAAGTATCTTTGGACACAGTATGGGGAGAGAGAGGATGAGGTTTCATGCATGGGGAGAGAGAGGATGAGGTTTCATGCATGGGGAGAGAGAGGATGAGGTTTCATGCATGGGGACAAAGAGGATCAGGGGTGATGCATGGGGACAGAGTGGATGAGGGGTAATGCATGGGGACAGAGGATGAGGTTTCATGCATGGGGACAGAGAGGATGAGGGGTGATGCATGGGGACAGAGAGGATGAGGTTTCATGCATGGGGAGAGAGAGGATGAGGTTTCATGCATGGGGACAAAGAGGATCAGGGGTGATGCATGGGGACAGAGAGGATGAGGGGTAATGCATGGGGACAGAGGATGAGGTTTCATGCATGGGGACAGAGAGGATGAGGGGTGATGCATGGGGACAGAGAGGATGAGGGGTGATTCATGGGGACAGAGAGGATGTGGAGCGAACTGGAAAGAAATTTTGATGACACGGAATAAAGAGTGACATGGTATGAGGAGCAAGTGGGCAGGATTGGGAGTGAGATGGAAAAGTATATGGACACACAGGAGGTAGTGAGGAGACAGTAAGGGATGAGAAGAATGTGAGGGGCACAGAATAAAGACTGGGTAGTGGAGGGGGGTGGTATGGAGAGGGGACAGAATGGGAGGACAGTGTGAGGTCATAGCAAGGAGGGGAGGTGTGATGAAGGCACAGTATGAAGACTGGGCAGTATAAGGGGACACAGTGTAAAAGACACTGTAAACAATAGGCTCAGTTTGGAAAGAGAGGGAATATGAAGGGCATGTACCATAAGAGGGATAGTGTGGGTCATATTTTGTGCAGAGAATACTATGAGGGGCCATTATTTATTCTGAGGCACAGTGTAGGGCAGATATTTTTAAGTAGAAGTATTATAATCATTCTGCTACTTTTAGGGGCATCGTGTTGGGATGTGCTGCAGAAGACCAGAGAAGATGGAAATCTGCAGAGACGAGATGTGAATGTGAAAAGTCATCATTGCGTCAGGACAAGATGAAGAATAGAAAGAAATGACCAGAGACAACATCATCTATAAGGTACCTGAATGTAAATATTTATTTGTGATACTGACAATGTCTTATCATTAGGCCTTGGTCCCACTTGTGCATTGCTTCTGATGTGAGCACAATGGGACCCCCACTGATCAGCTGATTATGGTGCAGGTGGCCGGAAATGCTTATTTCTGGATCTGCTCCGTCCTCTGATGGTGTCCGCGGCTGGGTACTGCACATCCACCTCATTGATTGTAACAGGAGACTGCTGCCACTATCAGAAGACGGAGCAGATCCAGAACTGAGCACTTCCGGCCACCGGCCACCACCGGCACCTAGAGTAGGGAATTGGCGGGGGTGCCAGGTGCCGGATGCTGACCAGTCAGACATTGGTCACCTATCCTAAGGAAAGGTCATTAATGTTAAAGTAGTGGACAATCTCTTTAATAAAGTCTTGTGCCGTCTGACAAGTTAAGGGTTACTATGTTTTTATTTATGTTGTTAGGAGCATTAAAGGGGTTAATTTGTGATGAGTCTGCAGTCACTCCTTGTGTCACTCTGTGACTGCAGACTTCTGAATCTCACAGTGTGCACACTGCACGCTGTAAGGCTATGTGTCCACGGGAGAATGTAGCTGCGGATTTTTCTGCATCAAAATCCGCAGCTTTCCCGCAAAATCCACATCTTTTCAAAGGTGTGGATTTGCCGCGGATTTACCGCGGAAGTGCCGCGGATTTTGGTGCGTTTTTTTTTTTTCCCAATTTTAAAGCCAAAATCCGGATGAAAATCCGCAAAAATAATTGACATGTTGCAGATTTTTCCGGATCAAAATCCGCACGAAATCCGCAGCGTGGGCACAGCATTTCCAAAATGCCATAGAAATGGCTGGGAAGTGCCTGAGCTGCAGATTTTCGGGAAATCCGCGGCTTTTCCGCGAGAAATCCGCGGCAAAATCCGCGCATTTTCCGCAGCGTGGGCCCATAGCCTTAGGACTCTGTGCTGTGGTGCCGGCGGTGAGAGTGGGAGGTTATGAAGCTGCAAGTATGCGATTTACATAGATGTGGTCATGTGCTGAACAGACATGCTCAATGAAAATGAATTGACTGAGGCTGGACACATCAAGTCAGAATGTGGCCACAAGTATAGAAATCTCATAATTGTGCTCACATGATCGTCCACTCTCTCCACTGGCACCGGCACCCCCCTTCCCGCTCCTCAATCTTGGCCGGCGGCGCCTGACAGCACCCCTCCCCCCCACACACACACACACTCCTCGCCTCAGAGATGCGTGCCGGCAAATATATTTTTACAAAAAAAGCACTGGTGTTAACTGTGCAGTAAAACTGTAAAAATGACCTGATAAGATGATCATGCAGGTCGGAATGAAGACGGTGATAGGGAACAGGTCTAATATTTTATTATTTTAGTGTGAGAGGGATTGTGTTATGTTTTTCAGCCTACAAAGGGGAGGGAAACTGAAAACCAGGGCCGGCACACTGTTGGTATAAGTGTAATATATACAGTTGAAACCAGAAGCTTACATATGTAACGCCCCAGCAGCGGTCGAACCGCTCGGATCCGGATGTCACTGCTCGTGGCTCGAGGGTCTCCGGACCCGGGGGCTAAGGGTCACATTCGAATGAAGAAGGGGGGTATTTACAGGGGAGATATAGTTCGTGACGCCACCCGTGGTGTGCGGTAATAGGGAGTACCGCCGCTGCCATTGGAGAGTACCCGGGGTGATGGAGTGGGGCAGCTAGATGACGTTACCCTCCACGGGTAGGGAAAGGCCCCGGGACTCTGGATGGAGAGATGGGGTGCAGGGGGAGCGCAGGTTCGCTGGTTGCGGAGGGTTAATCAGGTACTCAGCAATAAAGCAGACGCTGAGAACAGGGTAAACCAAGTCTCTGGGTGCAGCTGCCCTCTTGTGCCTCCTGGCACAGTATTTTTATAGTGTCCTTTGTGGCCCGTTAGCTTGGAGCTTTCCGGGCCCTGCTCCCCACTGTGGCTAAGTAGAAGAGCTTGCTCTCAGGAGCTCACGCTTGGGATTTCAGTGGGCTGCTTGTTTGGAAAGCCCTATCCCTCTCATTGCACTAGTACCCCCAATTTCTGAGCTTCGTGGGAACAGTCTATAGAGGTCCTGTCCTCCGCAGGTTAATTGTCGATTTGCCTGGAGCTTCTCCCTGACCTAAGATCCGTGTACCCCGTCGTGCCTTCGGTCAAGGACCGGTGAATAGGCTCAGGCTGCTGACTGTCCTCCAAGACAGGTCCAAGGCACCTAGCCTCAATCCCCTGCAACCAGGGGTCCGACTCCTCTAGGTCCAGACCATCGTCTGCGACTTATTCTGCTTCTCCCCTGAGAGCTACAACTCCCAGCTTACTCTGAGCTCCTCACAGCTCGAGGGCTACCACTGAACTAACTTAACACCTCCCACCTCTCCCTGACCCCTAGGTGGGCGGCCCTATTCCAGCTTAAGCAGCCCACTGGTGTGCTTGACAGGGTGTGGTGCAAGGTGTATCTAGGATTTTTGAATGCTGGTGGAGGCAGTACTGCAGGTTGGGTTTCCAGAACCATGGGGGGGTTGAGCCCTGCACGGGGAGAGAAAGATGGTGCAGAACCCTGTGACGACCAGACTAGTCCAGGGCGTCACACATACACTATCTATAAAGACACATCTGCATGTTGTTCTTACTATCTGACATGAAATATGAATAAACCTTTCGTGTTTTAGGTCAAGTAAGATTGCCACAATTATTTATATTTTTCCAAATGTCATAATAATGAGAGAGAATGTTTTAAGGCATTTTTATTGTTTTCTGCAAAGTGAAATGTTTACATAAATTTCATTAGTATTTGGTGGCATTGCCCTTAAACTGTATGACTTGGGTCCGACGTTTTGGATAACCTTCCACTAGCTTCTCACAATAGTTGGTAAGAATTTGGGCCCATTCCTCCTGACAGAACTGGTGTAACTGAGCCATGATAGTAGGTCGCTTTGCTCGCCTTTTCAGCTTTGCTCATACATTTTCAATAGGATTGAGATCAGGGCTTTGTGATGGCCGCTCCAAAACATTGACTTTGTTATCCTTAAGCCACTTTTTAACCAGTTTTATGCTTCGGGTCACTGTCCATTTGGAAGACCCATTTCCGTCCAAGTTGTAAGTTCCTGGCTGATGTCTTGAGATGTTGCTTAAGTATTGCCACATAATCGTCTTTCCTCATGACGCCATCTATTTTGTAAAGAGCACCAGTCTCTCCTGCAGCAAAACAACCCCACAACATGATGCTGCCATCCCTGTGTTTCACAGTTCGGATGGTGTTCTTAGGCTTCAAAGTTTCTCCCTTTTCCCTCCAAACGTAACGATGGTCATTATAGCTAAACAGTTCAATTTTAGTTTCATCAGACCACAGGACATGTCACCAAAAATTAAGGTCTTTGTTCCTGTGTTCATTTACAAACATTAATCTGGCTTTTTAATGTGCCTTTTGGAGTAATGGTTTCTTCCTGGCAGAGTGGCCTTTCAGCCCATGTTGATACAGTACTCGTTTCACTGTGGATAATGACACAATCTTACCAGCTTCCGCCAGCATCTTCACAAGGTCTTTTGCTGTTGTTCTTGGGTTGATATTCACGTCTGACCAAAGCAGATTCATCTCTGGTGCACAGAACCCATCTCCTTTCTGAGCGGTATGATGACTGGATATTCTCATCTTCTTTGTACTTGTGTATAATTGTTTGTACAGATGAACGAGGCACTTTCAGGTATCTGGAAATTGCACCCAAGGATGAACCAGACTTGTGCAAGTCCACAATTCTCTTCTAGAGATTTTGACTGATTTCTTTTGACTTTCCCATGATGCTACACAAAGAAGCAGTGTGTTTCAGGTGTGCATTAAAATACATCTACAGGTGTGTCTCTGATTAACTCAGATGTTTCCAGTAAACCTATCAGAAGCTTCCAAAGACATGACATCATCATATGGGCTGTCCCTTATTATTTAAAGGTATAGTACTCTTAAGCGGGCTTTACACGCTACGACATCGCTAATGCGGAGTCGTTGGGGTCACGGAATTCGTGACGCACATCCGGCCGCATTAGCGATGCCGTTGCGTGTGACACCGATAAGCGATTTTGCATCGTTGCAAAAACGTGCAAAATCGCTAATCGGCGACATGGGGGTCCATTCTCAAATCTCGTTACTGCAGCAGTAACGAGGTTGTTCCTCGTTCCTGCGGCAGCACACATCGCTGCGTGTGACGCCGCAGGAACGAGGAAGCTCCCATTACCTGCCTCCCGGCCGCTATGAGGAAGGAAGGAGGTGGGCGGGATGTTACGTCCCGCTCAGCTCCGCCCCTCCGCTGCTATTGGGCGGCGGTTCAGTGACGTCGCTGTGACGCCGCACGGACCGCCCCCTTAGAAAGGAGGCGGTTCTCCCGTCACAGCGACGTCGCCGGACAGGTATGTATGTGTGACGGCTGTTGTGCGACATGGGCAGCGATTTGCCCGTGTTGCGCAACAGATGGGGGCGGGTACCCACACTAGCGATATCGGGACCGATATCGCAGTGTGTAAAGTAGCCTTTAGTGTATGTAAACTTTTGTCTTTGCAGAAAGTAATAAAAATGCCTTAAAACCAAGACTGGAGCCGATAAGCCAAAATTCCGACTCCTCAATTTCCCTGATTTCTGACTCCACGACTGTGACTCCCTCATACATGACTCATGTTTGTGATAAATTTACTGTAGTAAAGTGGTAACATCAGGCTTTTAATCAATATTATAATGCAATAATCAAGCTGTTTAGATAGAACATAAAATATATTTATTGGAATTCAAGTTTAGAACAAAAAAACTTTAATAAATTGTAAATATACAATACACTATGCAGTAAGTGGGAAATAAAACAGTTTTCAACAAAAATGTACGGAATAACATTTGTGCAGTCTGACTTTGTTCTGAGAAATAGTATTGTCTCCATCAGCTCACACGACCACAGCGACGTCGCTAGGCAGGTATGTCCGTGTGACGGGTTCTAATGATGTTGTGCGCCACAAGCAGCGATTTGCTCGTGACGCACAACCGACGGGGGCGGGTGCTTTCACCAGCGACATCGCTAGCGATGTCGCTGCGTGTAAAGCCCCCTTAAAGGAATTTCCTCATGCAAGTTCAGTTTTGATGACCGGTTGAACTCTTCTACTTCGTTGAGAGCAAGTAAAAAATTTTGCTGAAATATGATCAATCTGTTTGCTATGGGAGTGGAATCCTTTTCCCTGTGCCAATGCTTTGCCTGCCCCATGTTATCCAAATACTTTTCAAAATTAAACTCCTCATCTGATGAGACTGAAGATATGGCAGTAGTAGCACTGGCACTATCCAAGTCTTCTTAAGGGGGCTTTACACGCTACGATATCGTTAATGTTTTACCGTCGAGGTCACGTCGTTAGCATCATTAACGATATCGCAGCGTGTGACAATTATGTGCGATCAAAAATGATCGCAAAAGCGGCTAAAATCGTTTGCCGCGGAGAGGTCGTCCTAAAACCAAAAATCGTTTACCTCTCATTAGCGATGTTGTTCGTCGTTCCTGCGGCACCACACATCGCTGTGTGTGACACCGCAGGAGCGAGGAACATCTCCTTACCTGCCTCCACCGGCTATACGGAAGGAAGGAGGTGGGCGGGATGTTACGTCCCGCTCATCTCCGCCCCTCCGCTTCTATTGGACACCTGCTGTTTGACGTTGCCGTGACACGCGCACGACCCGCCCCCTTAGAAAGGAGGCGGATCACCGGCAGAGCGACGTCGCAGGACAGGCAAGCCGTGTGACGGGGGAGAGTGATTTTGTGCGCGACGGGCAGCGATATGCCCGTGTCGCACAAACGATGGGGGTGGGGTACGCACGCTAGCGATATCGGTACCGATATCGCTACTGTGTAAAGCCCCCTTTAGTCTTGGCAGTCCTGTAGCCTACTCATCCTAACCACTACCTCTGTCAGAGCTTCTTATCCCTTTAGTAAGCTGTTGATTATCCAACAATGTACGATGACGGGTCCACATACACAGGTGCCAAAAGATTTTTATTTTCTAATAGCAGTGTCTCTCTCCATTTCATTGAAGCAGCAATGCTATCTGTGATTAAACCTCCTCTTTGGGACAGGCAAAACAGCAAGTTCTTCCACTCCTTTATGAAAATGCCAGGAGTCAAATCCTCAGCTTGTAATTTTTTAGTCACTGTAAATAGGTGATGAAGCAATTCCTTCAATTCAGCCACCTGTGTCCTTTGACCTTCATTTAGTGTTACCTGAGGGTTGGCCATGTCTTCAAGAAAGGGTTTCAGCTGAAGTAATCGCTCAATCATTAAATAAGTGCTGCCCCACCGAGTAGCTTGATCGACAATTGCCCCTTTTCCAACATGTCTCTTCAAGATGAAATCAATTTTAGGGGTTCTAGCAGCAATAACCAATTTGCTCACTTTGCTAAATCAGAGTTAAAGCATGTCCCTCTTGCAGACTATTTCTCATTGCTAGCTGCAATGTGTGCACAACACAGCACATGCTAAATAGGAGAGAGATCTGAAGCATCTTCAACAAGATCATCTAATTCTAAAGGATCATTTTGCTGTTTATTGAAAGTTTAGACTTACTTTCAGAAGCACTTACCTTAATCCTATTTTCCTGTTCACTCTAGTGTTTCTAGCAGTTCTGAGATGATTGCAGGCATTCCTTGCAGTGGCGTAGCAACTGCTTTTGCCGGCCAGGGCAGGCGTCAAATTTGCCGCCCCCCTCCATTGGCCATTGATAATCCAGAATATACAGTATATAGCTTGGGTATCTTGGGTATTGGGTGACGGATGGAGGGGGGCAGCAGCTGATGGGGAGAGCGGTGGCGTATGAAGGGGGGCAGCGGCTGATGGGGAGAGCGGTGGTGGATGCAGGGGGGGCATCGGCTGATGGGGAGAGCGGTGGTGGATGCAGGGGGCAGCGGCTGATGGGGAGAGCAGTGGCGTATAGAGGGGGGAAGCAAATGGAGGAGGGCGGTGGCAGATCGGAGGCAGTACCGGCAGTGGATCGGGGGCGGTGACTACTGCTGCGGCGACGACTGAAAGGGGGCAGTGGCGGGGCAGCGGTGGATCGGGGGCTGATCAGGGGCAGCGGTGGATCAGGGGCACTTACCAAATGGCACTTGCAGGGATCACTCTCCTCAGCTTTCACGGATGAAGTGAAGCTGAGGGGAGTGGTCACCTACAGGCCACCGTCCCCAGATCCAAGGTAATTGGAGAGATTGGTCACATGGCTGATCTCTCCAATCAGAGCTGGGGGCGGGTGAAACAAAGTTCACCCAGCTCCAGCCAGTGATCAGGGCTATAGCTGCACTGATCATGGCTGGATTTCAATGTTTCAGCCATTTTCAATGGCTGAAATATCACAGTGGCTGTGATTGGCTGAGCGGTGTTCGTCAGCCAATCACAGCCTCCGTAGGTCCGGGGGAGAGACACCACCCCTCCTGAGGTCAGGCAGAGGTCCCCTCCTCCCCGAATCTAAGGTTTTTGCACACCGATCGCAGCCACCGAGACTCCGGGGCCGCAATTTCGCCATGACGTACTGGGTATGTCATGGGTCGTTAAGAGGTTAATCAACAATTATTATTTCTTCTATGTTTTTCTATTTTTTATTTTTTACCCCCAAAATGCCACCCCCCCTGACACGTGCCGCCTGGGGCGGACCGCCCCCTCCGCTTCCCCTTTGCTATGCCACTGATTCCTTGTATCTTTGTTTTTACCCTTATGTCTAGATGAGGAGCTTCACTACTTATGTCATATAGCTGAAGTGTAGCACAGATTCATCTCATCTATAAGCCTAGATTATTTGATCAGGAATAGAACAGACATTTATAGGACATTTCATAACTTTCCCAAATTCGTATGAGAAAAATATTCATCACATTCTGCACTGAACCCCTGTACCCAATTTATTATATATTTTAGGAGTCTGAGTCAGTCCATTTTATTCTGATTCCACCAAAATTGACACAGACTCCACAACTTCGACTCCGACTCCACAGCCCTGCAAAACATTCTCTCTCATTATTCTGGCATTTGGCAAATATAAATAATTTTGGTAATCCTAATTGACCTAAAACGGTAAAGATTTATTCTGATTTATTCTGTGGGTGCACATTCACACTGGCCATTAACAGACAAATAAAACCTCCGTTGGAATGTTCACCTTGTGGTCGATTCATCAAGGTGCGTATGCCAGAAATCTGGCATAATAAGCACCTTCATAAGTTACAATACTATTGCACAACTCGGCAGTTGCTGGTTTTTTACTTTATACACCAGTCCTAGCCAGCTGTGCCAACATGGCGTGTACTGTGCGTAGCCACACCTGCCCGTCATCAAAAGTTAAGTCACTATCGCCGCATAATGAATCAAGTCAGTCTACTCCAGTGAGTGCTTCATTAACACTGGGGTGCTGTATATCAGTCTTAAAGGAGTTGTTGACTACTAGGATAACCCCTTCTGATTCCACATGTTTCCCCCAGGTAAAATGAAAAAGCCAAAACTCACCTCCGCGGCGTGGTTCCAGCGATGCCGATGTTTACTTAATGTTGTGACGTTACTCCTCCTTTGGACCAAACGAGTTAATCAACAGGAAGTGAGTGCTGCCACTCACTTCCTGTTTATTACTCCTGTGTCCGAAGGCGGGGAGACAGAAGCCGGTGCTAATTGGATGCGGGGCTCATGTGACGTCACAACATCACATGAGTCCCAGCATTGCTGGAACGACGCCGGCCGTGGAGGCGAGTATTGGCTTTTTTAATTTTACCTGGGGGAAACAAGCAGAACCAAAAGGGGCTGTCCTAGTAGTGGACAACCCCTTTAATGAATCACCCCTTCTTGTCTTTTTAGCTGTCTACAGGCAGGTGTAAAACAGTCAGGCCATGGTCCTGCTCTGTGTCTGGCTATGCTGAAGCCTGCTGGTACATGATGCGGTGAGTTACTAGAGTAGGGACCATCCTGATTGGGTTACACCTTGTCATGGTGGGATGGCTTTTACACTTTTTTGATTAAAAAGAAAGTCAGCTAAGTACCCTATGTTATTATTTACTTATCTATTTATTGTTTTTTTTCTAGGTTATACGAAGCAATTCTTCTTTTCTGATTTTTTTTTTTCCCTCATGGTGTTTACCTTACAGGTAAATTATTTTGATAAATTGGACTTTTACAGTCACGGCAATTCTGAATATACAGTACTTATTTTTTACATTTCTTATCATTTTGGGAAAGATGGGTGATTTAAACTTTTCTATTTTTTTTGTTTCTAGGGGACTGGAATCTGATATCATTAATCACTTGCACTATATACTGCATCACTTCTATATTGCAGTATATAATAAGGCGGGAGTTCCACTTGTGATTGACTCGCATGAGTCTCGCATCGCATCACCTGGCACGGCCACACACTCTCCTAACAGGAAGGTCTCAACTGCATAGAAATACATGCAGCCGATCCGCTCCTGTCAGGAGAGTGTGTGGCCATCCTGAGTGATGCGATGCGAGACTCGTGCGAGTCATATGCAAGTGGAACTCCTGCCAAAAAGACACAATTTCCTTTACAGGAGCACCCCGTTTGTGGCGACAGGGGCCTTCAGCTTGTCTACAGCTACCATGGCCACCTATCGGCACTCCACGATGGTGTACTGGAGGGGCAATAGGCACCCAAACAGAAACCCTAGCAGGATTAAGCCACTTAAATGTTGTTGTAAGAGATTTAAATGGGCATTTAAGTGGTTAAACCTTTCCATACTCTATACACCTGAGCCCTCACCATGACAGATGACATTATGGTGCATGAAGGGGTTAAAACTAGTGGTGGTTGAGCATGTTCGCCACTGCTAGTTACTCGATTGAGCATCGAGGTTTTTGGCCCCAAATCGAGCACCGAACATAATGTATGTTAATGAAAAGCTTGAGCATTTTCAAACTTAGATGCTCGCGGCTCGATCTAGCAACAAGCTATGGCGAGCAACGCGCACGCATCACTAGTTAACGCATTCGGTTAAAAATAAGGATATGTGCCAGATATAAAGAGTCAATGGGGCGTTCCCAGTCTCCTACAGCATTATGCGGGCCTAGCATTACAAGCATCTCCACCAATAATGGACGTGTGCTTAGTGTGCAGGTGAATCCGCTGACAGTTCAGCTCTCATCACTGCTGGACCTGGCCTAGAAAGCTAGTTCTTCATGACTCTAAGGGGATGTGTGCACGTTGCCGAATTTCCTGCATTTACGCTGCGTATTGCACCGCCGCGTAAATGTATACGACCTGCGTCCCCTGCACAATCTATGATGATTGTGCATGAAACGTCCGCACGTTGCGTTTGAGATCGCAGCAATTTGGATGCCAAAATTTTGTTCCAAATCGCTGCGTTCTAAAAAGCAACATGTCAATTATTCCGTGCATTCTGGATGCATCTCCCACTCTGTCTATGGGAGAGGCAGCATCCAGAGCGCATAAAATTGGCTTTTTTCTGCAGAAACACTGCATCCATTACGCAGTGTTTCTGCAGCGATTTGAAGCGCACTTGGGCTGTCAAATCGCTGCAGAAATTTCTGCAGGGACACGACGCAACGTGCGCACATAGCCTAAAGAAGACCAGGACTGCTTCCTTGACTTTTTACAGGTAGGAATTTCTATCCAATTAGAATACGTGCAAGCTCAGCCAAGCCAAGCATGTATGTGTACAAGGGGGTCAGAATCAACAGCTGATGGCCAAATGATAATTTAGGAAATAAAAGCATCTTAAAGAAGCACTCCACTGTTTTGGGTTTCTTTCATCGCTGGATCGGTGCTTTAAATCTAAGCTGTCATCCCCTGGTCGTATACTCACCCTCTGGCGTTTTCAGACTTTTTGGTGCTATCTTGTGACTGTAACTTCTGACTGTCAGAATTTACATCACAAGCTCCCAAAGCATCTCTATGAGAGCCAGAACGAGGCTCTCATAGAGTTCAATTGTGCTGTGATCTCAGTTGCACTATATGAATTCACACTGGAGCTGCTGGCAGGTCACAAACGGAGTTTAAGACAGGGGGCAGGGGGCTTACATTTAAAGCACTACTCCACCGCTGAAATACAAAAACATGCTATAGTGGGGCTTTAAGTAATCTCTTTTAGCATGTAGCACTGCAGACCATGGCATCCGTTGCCCACTGGCTCTCATGTTTACGAAATGTATAACACACAGTGAATGATTTTGACTACAGACCTCTATGGATTAGTGCAGCAAATTGTGCTATTCTATGCAGCCTTAAAAAAACTCTATACTTGTCCAAGGGAGGCCAAATTTGCAGTCTTTGACAAGGTATTGGGGACATGTTTACCTTACATTATAAGTCATCCTGGCTCTGCTTGAAGGCAGCTTTAATTCCAGATTTTCCCAGAGATTACCTGATCTCTGGTGGGCTTTGCAGGGTGATACCTTGAGAGCCCCAGTTTAACCCCTTAGATGCCTAAGTCGGGAGCAACTGTTATCTAGGTCAGCTCATAGACCCCACAATCTTGTTGTGCCAATGCAATCTCATGGCATAGACCTGTTAATGGCACCTACTGCTGCCATCTTAGTTTTCTTACTGGACCCTGTCATGAAAATCCATTCCAATCTGCAGGCACCATGTTATAGATCAAGGAGACCAGAGCAGGTTCATATATAGTTTTGTGAGAAAAGATATATATAAGACGTATAACCATTTTTTAATTATATAAACCTCTGCTCTTTCTAGGATTTTCAGTCTCCAATTCATTCATTTTGTTTGCTAGACTTGCATTTGCCAGCAGACATTTAATACTAATAACACATTTATTACTTCTATTCTTCTTTCCTTGCATGTCCCAGCCCCGCTAAATCTTCATTGACCCATACTGTCACCCTCTGTCCACTCTATCTATTTGCTCCACTACCCTCCTTCCCCAGAGATCCTAGTTTAAAACCTCCTCCATCCGTCTGACCATTTTCACCCCTAGCACAGCTGCCCCCTCCCCATTGAGGTGCAGCCCGTCCCTATCGTAGAGCCTGAAGCTGACAGAGCAGAGAAGTCAGCCCAGTTCTCCAGGAACCCAAACCCTTCCTTCCTGCACCAAATTCTAAGCCACTTTTTTATCTCCCTAAGCACCCATTATCTCGCGAGTGACGCTCGTAGCACCGTTAGTATGTCTGAAAACACCACCTTGGAGGTCGTGGACTTCAGCTTCTCTCCTAGTTCCCTGTAATCATTTTAAGGACCTTCCACCTCCCTCTAACTTTGTCATTAGTACCAATGTGTACCATGACCGCTGGGTTTTCCCCAACCCTATCCAGAACTCTGTCTATCCGATCTGCAATATGGTGAACCCGTGCACCTGACATACAACACATTGGCATTTACTGTCTCGGTGGCAGATGACCCTGTCTCTCCGTCTAATTATAGAGTCCTCTACCACAAACATCTGTCTGGCCTTTGCTGCACTCCTATTTCCCTCCTTCCTACAGCAGTCGTTTTCTTGGTTGCTAGGAGCAACGTCCTGCTGTAGTGCTCCTAGTCCTGGGTCGCATTCCTAATAACAGCCATACAGACATATTTGCTGGGCTGTGCGAGATCAGGATCCCTGATAATTTTCCCTCTACCTCTTCTTCTAACTGTTACCCAGCTATCTACCTCTGGGTCCTGAACTTTCCCACCTCCACAACACTGGCCCCAGCCAGAGCCGGTCAGTGAGCTCTAAACTCCTCCAGGTTTGCAATGCACTGCTGGTAGCATTGTCCATGCACACATACTAAATGAGACGCAGAAAAACAATGGAAAACATCAAACTGTGTTCTTGTGAGAAACTATGATATTGTGTTTAACTATGCATTTGTTTGGAGTCTCTGCATTTAAAGTGCAGCACCCGCTTCGCTCAATAGCCCACGCTTTGAGTCACTAGAACTTGTAGTTCTCCAACCAGCAAATAACGTGTGACTGCTACTATACCTTATACTGCACTGTAAACGCTATTAAAAAAATACAGGTTTTTTCTTCTTTTATGTTCTCGTATCAAGAAAAATGTATTTCAATACATTATACAAACCTCATAATGGTACTTTTGAAAAAAAATACAAACTCTCATATGGTTATGTCGACTGAAAAGTATACCGTAATGGCTCAGGGAACACAAAAGCTAAAAATTGCGGTGTCCTCAAGGCCCCAAATAACTTTTTACTAGATATTCTTCTTCAGTTTTAGACTGAAGTGTGAAAGTAGCGTAGCTCCTATCCCGTTTGGTCGCAGTTAGGAGTAACCTACAGGATCGTATCCTGCGCTTCTTATAGACATCTACGATTTCAGTCCTAAAAGCTGGGTGCATTTTTTGCATCTCAGGTTCCCAAACACTTTCAGTGATTTTGAGGTTTGGGCTTTGGGGTGGCCAGTCCACTGTTCAGAAGATATCAGTGACTTCTTTATTTTGTGAGTAGATCTTAAGGGGGCTTTACACGGTAGCGATATCGCTAGCAATTTCTAGCGATATCGAGCGTGTAAGTACCCGCCCCAGTTGTGCATGCGATTGTTTGTGATCACTGCCGTAGCGAACATTATCGCTACGGCAGCGTCACACGTACTTACCTGGTCGTCGTCGTCGCTGTGACTGCCGAACAATCCCTCCTTCAAGGGGGAGGGACGTTCAGCATCACAGCGACGTCACCGCAACGTCACTAAGCGGCCAGCCAATCAAAGCGGAGGGGCGGAGATGAGCGGGACGTAACATCCCGCCCACCTCCTTCCTTCCACATTGTGGCCGGTGGCAGGTAAGGAGACGGTCCTCGCTCCTGCGGTGTCACACATAGCAATGTGTGCTGCCGCATGAGCGATGAACAACATGGATAAACAACCCTTACCGATTTTTGAGTTTGGGACGACCTCTCCATGGTGAACGATTTTCACCATTTTTGAGGTTGCTTAAGGTCTCTGGTCAGTGTCACACGCTGCGATATCGTTAATGACGCCGGATGTGCGTCACTAACAACGTGACCCTGACGATAAAATATTAACGATATTGTAGAGTGTAAAGCCCCCTTTAAACTTCGCAGCAGTGTTTTTTGGTCACGGGTTTACAGCATGGACACAAAGATCTCGAAGACTGTTGGGTCAACCTGCATAGAAAACATATCACTTTATTTTTTGTAAAGTATTATTTTTTTTTTTTTAAACTGAATGGTTATTTTCATCCATAGAAGTTATTGTGGCGCCCCTGACCTGGTCAGGCACCACAGAGTATTGCACCCATGCGGGGACAATGCCTCCAGGTAATCTCCAAAGGCCAGGATGAGGTGCACACACAAACACATAGTGACCAGGTCTCCCACACCACAAGAAGGGACCCTTGGGTAACCAGTAGGGGTTAACTTTCAATTCCCAGCAAGGGGTGTGTTCAGAGGCTGGTTGCTAGGAAGCAGGGCAGAGAGGAAGTGAGAGGAGTCTGGAGCTGGAGGTTGAAGTGTGTGGAAGGGAGCAGAGGGTCTCTCGTGTCAGACGGGTCCTGAGGAGTGCAGTAGCTGAAAGCGGGGGAGAAAGGGTACCGTGGGTCGGCCTGAAAGACATCCAGAGAGAGGGGTGGCTGAGTACGGAGATCCTGGTATCCGAGCACGCAAGGGGAAACAGATCCCCAGTACAGGCAGCAAATCATCCAGAGCTGCTTAACCTACAGGTGGGGGGTACTTTATGCCCTCACCACTACTACACAGAGCTCGAGCCAAGCAGCAATCACCAGGCCCATAAGGGGACAGGGCCAGAAGCCATCCCACCAAGGCCACGCTGCCGGCAGACGGGCCAGAGAGAGGGGAGCAGGGTAGTAACAGCTTCCCTGGAGGAGTCCTACCACGCTTCAAGCAAGGGATCCTCCCAAACAAAAAGAGTGCAAGGAGGGCGAGCGGACAGCTACCCTCAGAACGGCCTCCTGGAATTCCTGGTTCCACTTGGTTATCACAGTGTCGCCCGGGCATCTCACCGTGACCTCTAAACAGTGAGTAAACACGTTAAAAGACTTCTTGGACTGTGTTTGAGTCATTCTGCGACCTGTGGTCCCACCCACATACACAGGGACCTGGGGCTTGCCTTACTCTCAGGAGGCTATTACAACCTACTGCACCCACCATCAGCCCCAGGCATCCCTTAACCTGCAGTGGCGGTCTGCACTGACCGCAATTCTGAGAGTGGCGTCACGACGTATCCCAAAACGAAGGTTCCCTACCTGTGACCAGACCGTCCCATCCCGTGGAGTCCCTAAGGGTAATACACTGCTGCACCGCACCTGTAGGGCTCCACAGATCTGGCGTCACGAACAGGATTTGGACTAGACCTGTTCAGACAGGTGACCGTGCGCCTCAGAGGTCCGACCGCAAAAATTGAACCGCCGCCATATTGCCATCTTCAAAAGCGCGCGCTGCAGCCCGCGCGAGGGAAAAGAGCACCGCCCACGAAGAGGTGTGGCCGCCCCAGAATCCCCACAATTCAGAGAGCGTACTGACCCAGGAAGTGGAAAGGGAGCGCGCAGATTTTTTGAAGAAAAATGGACGCTGCAGGAGGTAATGCCCCTGGTCAGGGCGACGCAGCCCAAGCGATGCCAGCCCCCGTCGCGCTGGACGCAGCAGCGCCCGGTGCCGGTGCCGCGGTCGCAGCCGCGCCGGCCGAAGTCTCCCCCATAATGCCAGTTTCCTTACTGTATGTCCCAGGAGCGCAATGGCTGCCCCAATACGCCGGTAAAATAGACACGCTGACCGGGTTTAAGAAGAAGATCAACACCCTGCTAGACATGCACGCGATGACTGGTAAGCAGAGGGCCGCTGTGGTGCTGGGACAATTGACTGAAGCAGCAGAATTGGAAGCTGAGTCCTGGACCAATGAAGACCGGGGCTCTGTTGAGACCATCTTTGCCAAACTAGCAGCTGCTTTTGAACACCGCACAGAGGGAGAGCTGAGGACGGACTTCTATAACTGCCGTCAGAAGCCCCAAGATAGTATAAGAGACTATGCCCTCAGGCTGCAGGCTGCACTACGGGCTCTCAAGCTGGTGGACCCTGTCAGTGATCAGGAAGGAAACCGGATGATGAAGGAACAATTCTTGCGGGGCCTGCGCTCTCCTGAGGATGGGAAGCAGATGAAGCTGTGGTCCCTGGAACACCCGGACGTGGACTTTGCCATTCTGAAAGACAGGGCAGTGAAGGCACTCCAACCTCCTGTGGACACAGACCCCGTCGCACCAGCATGGCCTGCCAGTTCCACGGCTGCAGGAGCGGAATCCTCCTCGCAGGCCCTGATAACTGCAAAAGGACTCAACACGCCAGCAGAGACCATAAATACACTATCCTCCCAGGTGCAACAGCTCACTAAGGACGTCGCACAAATCCTGAAAGCAATGCAGTTGCCCTCAGACACCAAAGTCCCTCATCGGATCCTGCTAGCTGACAGCCCAGAGGACGTCCCGTGGATGCGGAGGAGAAGAGGTCCTGCGACCCGAGGCAGGAGCAGTGATCGCTATGACTCATCTGGACAACCCATCTGTCGTCGTTGCCAGGAGGCAGGTCACTATGCAAGGGCTTGCCCTTTAAACGAGCCAAACCTGGGGCCGAGGGCCAGTCCTCAGGATTAAGAAGATCAGGCCCAGGCCGCTGCCGTGATCAGTACGTGGGTGGACGTCCTGTCCTGTCCATCGTCCTGGATGGGATCCCTACCCCGGCATTATTGGACACCGGCTCTCAGGTAACCACGATCCCGTATGTCCTGTATCGTAGGTTTTGGTCGGACGACGATCTCCGACCACCGGACCCCTCCCTCACCATCTATGCTGCCAACGGACAACCTATAGACCAGATTGGGGTCAAGGAGGTAACCATAAAGGTGGGAAGGCAGGAAATGAAGGGACAAGGACTGATTGTTGTGGACACTGATATTAGAGAAAGGAACCCGCAAATGATTTTAGGCACTAATGTCATAGAAAATTGCCTAGGGGAAGTGTTGTTGTTGCTTCACCAGATTGTTGAAGGTGCTGAGGGCAGGTCGCAAAGAGCCTTGCAAAAAGAGATCCGAATCATTCTGAGGAAGCAACAGGTAAAACAGACTGGCGGTGAGATTGGTAGTGTACGGGTGATGGATGCTAACCCCATTGTGATACCCCCACGGAGTGAAATGATGATGTGGTGTAGAGCAGCGGTAGGTCTCAGAGGACAAGATTACCAGGCTGTACTAGAGCCCACTCATTCAGACCACTGGCCCACGATTATGACAGCCAGGGGGGTAGTTGATGTACACAAGGGACGAGTGCCTGTACGAGTGTTGAACTGTGGGGAGGAGGAAGCCAGACTACCAAGGTACGCTACCATAGCCAAACTGTTTACATGCTCAGATGACGCCATAACACCTGTAGGTCCCCTGACACAAGCTGACTCAACAGAGGACGAGACCTCCCAAAAGCAGTTAGAGGACTGGTGCCAGAAACTACACGTGGGGACTGACTCTACACCCGTCTACCGGAAACATGGGGTTTACAGGGTCGTGCGGGAATACGAGCAGGTCTTTAGTAAGAACCCACTAGACTTTGGTAGGATCAAAGGGGTGCAACATCACATACCCACAGGCAGTCATCCTCCCATTAAGGAAAGACATAGGCCTATTCCACCAGCCCATTACCAGCGCACAAAGGACATGCTGAAGGACATGAAGGAGGCAGGAGTCATAAGGGACAGTTGCAGCCCCTGGGCAGCTCCCCTAGTCCTGGTGAGGAAGAAGGATGGCACGATGAGGATGTGTGTGGATTACAGACGGATAAATCAGATAACACACAAGGATGCCTACCCTTTGCCAAGGATAGAGGAATCCCTCGCTGCCTTGAAAACCTCTAACTACTTTTCTACCCTAGATCTTACTAGTGGCTACTGGCAAGTATCTGTAGCAGAGGAAGATCGGGAGAAGACGGCCTTCACCACCCCAATGGGCCTCTGTGAGTTCAACAGCATGCCATTTGGACTCTGCAATGCCCCCGGGACCTTCCAGAGGCTTATGGAATGCTGCCTAGGGCACCTCAACTTTGAGACCGTCCTGCTCTACCTGGATGATGTCATCGTGTACTCCAAGACCTACGAGGACCACCTGAAACACCTGGCTGAAGTCTTTGAAGCGCTATCCCGATATGGAATGAAGCTGAAACCATCCAAGTGCCATTTACTGAAGCCAAAGGTCCAGTACCTAGGTCACGTGGTCAGTGCAGAAGGAGTAGCACCGGACCCAGAGAAGGTCACAGTCATCCAGGAATGGCCCACACCTACTACCGTTCGGGAGGTACGTCAGTTCCTTGGCTTGGTAGGCTACTACAGAAGGTTCATCAAGGGCTACACGAAAATGGCAGCGCCTTTGCAAGAGCTCCTGGTAGGCCACCCAAAGAAGAAAGGAAAGACCTCCGGCCCGCCATTTCACTGGGGAGAAGCAGAAGAACACTCCTTCAGACAAATGAAAGGGGCCTTGACGGGTGAAGAGATCCTAGCCTACCCTGACTACAGTCTACCATTTGTACTGTATACAGATGCCAGTAATGTGGGACTGGGAGCAGTGCTTTCACAGGTGCAGGAAGGCAAAGAGCGTGTGATTGCTTACGCCAGCAGGAAGCTCAGGCCTACTGAAAGAAACCCAGAAAATTATAGCTCATTTAAGCTAGAGTTCCTGGCCATGGTATGGGCTATCACAGAGCGGTTCAAGCACTACCTGGCAGCCACCAAATTCACTGTCTTCACGGACAACAACCCCCTGACCCACTTGGACACTGCTAAATTGGGTGCCATGGAGCAGCGTTGGGTAGCCCGACTGGCGAATTATGACTTTACTGTCAAGTATCGAGCTGGCCGCAAGAACGGCAACGCAGATGCTCTGTCCAGGATGCCTCACCTAGCAGACGAGGGTGAAGATGTAGATGATCTTGAAGAGATTGAGCTGCCAGCGTTCCATCGCCATGGAGCAAAACAGTGTCGGCAGTTGCGTGCCAACCGCCAAGAGGTGACCCTGAACCCACTACCTCACTACAACTGGAAGGAGACCCAGGAAAATGATCCAGCGGTAGGCTTGGTAAAGAAACTGATCAACCAGCCTGGCGCCAGCCTTGACAAAGGAGCCCCACCTGAGGCACAGTACCTATGGAAGGAGAGGGGTCGATTATTCATCTATCAAGACAAACTTTACAGGAGCATCATTGACCCGAGGACGCATGAGAAGGTGTGGCAAGTGATTGTACCACAGAAGGATACGAGGATGGTGCTAGAAGCCTATCACAATGGTGCAGGCCACTTTGGTTGGAAGAAACTGGAGGCCCTACTTAAAGTAAGATTCTACTGGGTGGGCATGAGATCTGCCCTAGAGAAGTGGTGTCGAAACTGCGGGCCCTGCAATCTTAGAAGAAAAGACCATCCCAGCCAGAGAGCACCACTCCAGCCAATCCAAACTAAACGGCCCCTGGAGATCGTGGCCCTGGACTATGTAAAGTTGGCACCCAGCAGACAAGGCTACAACTACGCTCTCACTATGGTTGACCACTACTCCAGATTCCTGGTGGTAGTACCAGTCAAGGACTTGACCGGTCAGACTGCAGCCAAAGCGTTCCAGACACATTTCTGTCGACCACATGGCTATCCAGACCAAGTGCTCACTGACCAAGGACCAGCCTTTGAAGCTGAAGTGTTTAAGGAGTTTTGTAACCTTTACGGCTGCAAGAAGATCCGTACCACACCTTACCATCCTCAGACCAATGGCATTGTGAGAAAATGAACCACATCATTCTCGACCTTCTGAAGACTCTCCCACTAGAAGAACGAAGTCAGTGGCCAGAAAAACTGCCCGATCTAGTGGACATGTATAACAACATCCCTGTGAGTTCCACGAACTGCACACCGGCATACCTGATGAGGGCCAGACCAGGGAGATTGCCAGTAGATCTGGAAATGGGAGTTGAGACCCCTGAAGACCATCAACAAGGTGCTGATTGGGATTCCAACCGCCAAGCCCAATACAAGAAAGTACAAGAGTGTGTGGAGCGAAGCCTGACTCAGCAACGTGAGAAACAAGAAAAGGCCTACAATCGAAAAGCACCTGCTGTTCCTTTGATGCCAGGAGATATAGTTCTCAAGAGAAAGAGAAGACGTCATAAACTTGACAATCACTGGGAAGAAGAACCCTATACTGTGTTACCATCGACGCTTAGCAGTGAAAAGACATGCCTTATCAGCAAAGATGGAGGAAAAACAACAGCTGTCGTTTCTAGAGATCGCCTAAAGAAATGTCCTGAACAACTAAGAACCCCTGAAGAAATTCCCAACCCTTTGCCAGTTCAAGAACCAAAAGAAAAGATGATCCATACTGTACTTGGAGATTTCCCAGCAAGTTGGCCTCAATACAATGGAGCAGTAGTTATTCCAGTCATTACATTCCCTCAATCTAGAGAAGTAAGAGAACCAGAAGAACCTGTTCAGAACCTGGAAGAGCCAAATGTAGCTGAAGCAGAAGACCACGCACTGGTATCAATACCTAGTACACCCATTATTCATATTGAGGCACATACATCGGGTGGGAGGACACAACCTCAGACAGATGACAGTATAGTACTGCGTAGATCAACCCGCAGCAACTTTGGTCAGCTCCCATTACGCTATAGAGAAAGTACAGTTTAGTTCAAAGTGACGGTATGAAATGTAATGTTTAACCTGTTTACAGTTAAGTAACGTTTAAGTGAAATGTGCCCACAAGGACTATTGTGAGACCTCTTTAAAATGTTTTCTTTACACTAGTTCACGTGCATTTTAAAAAAAAATGGACCACCGGTTATGAACTGGCTTTAACCACAAACTTTTGCATTGTAAAAAGTTACCTCCTTGGTATCAACCACAGAGTCTGCCTGTTGAGGGGCATGGCTCTGCACCAACAAGGGGGCACGCCTGTTTATGGGGCCTGCCCTCCAACACTCGGAAGCGGGTACGCCTGTTTATGGGGCCTACCTTACACCACTCTCCTCAGGAGAGGAAGATTGGAGGAAAGGTCTGGGGAATGTGATGGCCCAGCCCTGGTCATCAAAAGGACCGGCGACCTACCTCCTGGAGGTTTTTGGGTGGGGTTCGGACATGTGGGTGGTTGGTGGTGGAATGGTACCTGGTATGTTTAAATGTAAATAATTGCCCCTGCGTGGGAAAAGTTTGTATTTACCGTTTTCTCTTGTCTTTGCAGCCCGAGGACGTGCTGATGATAACTAAGGGGGAATGTGGCGCCCCTGACCTGGTCAGGCACCACAGAGTATTGCACCCATGCGGGGACAATGCCTCCAGGTAATCTCCAAAGGCCAGGATGAGGTGCACACACAAACACATAGTGACCAGGTCTCCCACACCACAAGAAGGGACCCTTGGGTAACCAGTAGGGGTTAACTTTCAATTCCCAGCAAGGGGTGTGTTCAGAGGCTGGTTGCTAGGAAGCAGGGCAGAGAGGAAGTGAGAGGAGTCTGGAGCTGGAGGTTGAAGTGTGTGGAAGGGAGCAGAGGGTCTCTCGTGTCAGACGGGTCCTGAGGAGTGCAGTAGCTGAAAGCGGGGGAGAAAGGGTACCGTGGGTCGGCCTGAAAGACATCCAGAGAGAGGGGTGGCTGAGTACGGAGATCCTGGTATCCGAGCACGCAAGGGGAAACAGATCCCCAGTACAGGCAGCAAATCATCCAGAGCTGCTTAACCTACAGGTGGGGGGTACTTTATGCCCTCACCACTACTACACAGAGCTCGAGCCAAGCAGCAATCACCAGGCCCATAAGGGGACAGGGCCAGAAGCCATCCCACCAAGGCCACGCTGCCGGCAGACGGGCCAGAGAGAGGGGAGCAGGGTAGTAACAGCTTCCCTGGAGGAGTCCTACCACGCTTCAAGCAAGGGATCCTCCCAAACAAAAAGAGTGCAAGGAGGGCGAGCGGACAGCTACCCTCAGAACGGCCTCCTGGAATTCCTGGTTCCACCTGGTTATCACAGTGTCGCCCGGGCATCTCACCGTGACCTCTAAACAGTGAGTAAACACGTTAAAAGACTTCTTGGACTGTGTTTGAGTCATTCTGCGACCTGTGGTCCCACCCACATACACAGGGACCTGGGGCTTGCCTTACTCTCAGGAGGCTATTACAACCTACTGCACCCACCATCAGCCCCAGGCATCCCTTAACCTGCAGTGGCGGTCCGCACTGACCGCAATTCTGAGAGTGGCGTCACGACGTATCCCAAAACGAAGGTTCCCTACCTGTGACCAGACCGTCCCATCCCGTGGAGTCCCTAAGGGTAATACACTGCTGCACCGCACCTGTAGGGCTCCACATTATCACCTATCCTTAGGATAGGAGATAACTTGCTTGTAGGGGTCCAACCATGATTTGTAACTTGATTTGTAGGGGTCCAACCACGAGGACCCCTACCGATCCCAAGAATGGGGCTCTAAAATGCTCCATCTGAATAAAGCACTGAATACATTTACTCTCTGTGTCTCTGTGTGACTGCTAGTGAAAGCCGAACACTGTACTCCGCTATCTCCGGCAGTTCTTTAGAGAATTAATGGAGTGTACATGCTCGGCACAGCTCCATTCAGACGGGGCATTTAAGAGCTCCATTCTTTGGATTTGTGAGGGTACAATCAACAGGTTCTCACCTATCCCGCAGAAAATTTATAACTTTTACAAATGTGAATTATCCTTTAATGATTTTTTAAATCACAAACAGGTCCCTCATGTTACAATGATTTTCAGATGCTATGTTTTGACTTTGATATTTCCAGACATGTGAAACCCAACCAAAAGCATTATATAACACTGCGAGAAGGTTTGCCAGTCTAAAGACTGAAGCTCAGTGGCTCTAAGTGACAAAACTTAATGTCCTGAAGTTTGGCGATATGCAATTGTACAGATAATCATCTTCCACATACCAGCCCACTTCAGAAATATTAGTCGGAATCTGAGTATTAAGGTGGATATCATGTCCCTATGATAAGGTTGTTGAATTCATATCAAAATCCATTGTCATGGGGGCACTGGGACACATTTTCTGCCAGTTTCAGTAGTTCTCCTTAGCAAGCACAGTGTGTTCAGCCAGAGATTGCCACTTTAATACTGTCTAAGACTCGGTAGTATTATCCTTTGAAAGCATTGTGAATCTTGGCAGTGACTTTAACTGACTTTTTCCTGCTGTCTATAGCAGGGAGGACACAATACACATTTTCCAGACCACAACCCACACCCTGCTATTTACAATAGCGATTACAGACAGCTGCTATTATTTTAGTGTTATAAGTTGCAGGATAAAATAGTACTTCTGGTTTATCCTCTGCGGTTTACAGTGTCCAGCTTCCAGACATGCTTCTTGTATAACGTATAGCTTCTATAATCTGAGACAGCGGATCGCTGCATAATAAGGGTACGTGCGTGCAACATATTTTTTATAGAAGATATATATGGTGTGAACACTGTCATTAAATGAGTAGTTTTATGAGGTGCTAGTGAGGGGACCTAGGTCCAGACGATAGAGCAATACTACAAAACACTGCACTCTCATTTGGCATGAGGTAGACGTAAAAGTAAATCAACAGATTCGTTTTTTTGCGTGCAAAAATAAGTGTATTTATTTATAACAAAATAAGTGGGAGGGACTAAAGGACGTTTCGGCCCAACCTGGGCCTTCTTCATACCAAGTCACACTGGAAGAGGATAGAGAAAGAAAGTAATCACTATTTACATATAAAATAGGAAAACATATTTACAAATCATATACATATATACATAATTACATGAATCAATGACGTTGCGCTCACAGGTAAGGGTCCCAATTTAGTCGTCAACATTTCTGACTATACTTTGGCACCTAATGAATTATCTTTACTAAACAAAGGCCTCACCTTTTGCCCCACTCCCAAGTGGGACTCATTTATCCTTGAAAGTGACCTACAGCGGTTCTATAGGACAGTTAGGCTCAAAACTCATTTTGGTTCCAACATGCTCCATAACACTGACCAAATACCATCCCTTAAAGAAACCAATATCAAAACATAAACAACACTTATTTTTGCACGCAAAAAAACGAATCTGTTGATTTACTTTTACGTCTACCTCATGCCAAATGAGAGTGCAGTGTTTTGTAGTATTGCTCCAACATATTTTTTAAGCACTTAAAAAATGCTAGAAACAATTAACATACACTGACAAGCAAATGGGTAACAATGTTTTAAACTTTTGACTTTCAGGCTCCATATATCACCATCCACTTCAGCTTCGAACGTGAGACTACCTTTATTTTATAAACAATTTTATCATCTTGGCTTGCTCATACATAAATTTGACTGGCAACTATTTAGCATGTGATTTGTTATGCAGATTCTTGACATGCTCCTAAAAATCAAAATTTTAATTTTTTTTATTTTGTTAGTACTTCATAATTCCACCATTGACTTTGAACACTGCCTGAATCTCTCTGGGCATGATCTCAATCAGATTCAAACATGTCTCCACCAAAATCTGTTCTCCGGTCTCTTCTACACGTTCCCATTGTTGGTGCATACTGCTCTACTCACTTGGGTAGACCAGTATGGTATAAATCCTTTTCTTCAACTTTGCCCACAAGTTTTCGATTGGTTTGAGGTCTGGGGACTGTGAGGGCCAATCCAGCACCTCTACTTCATTGTCATTGAACCATTTCTTCACCAATGTTGAAGTATGCTTCAGGTTGTTGATCTGCTGGAACACTTAGTTGTCCTTTTATTCATAGTACTCCAGTGTATGAAGTAACTTATCTTGTAAGATACTCACATATAGCTCAGCATTGAGACCACCAATGATCCTGATTAAGTATCCAATGCCTTTGGCTGTGAAACAACATCATATCATCAAGCTTCCTCCACTACACTTGATAGTTCCTTCAATTTCTCAATCTGTTACCTCCTTTTTCCCTTGTTTCTCCCAGACCCTTTTGCATCCATCAGAGTCTAATTTATTGACTTTTGTCTCATCACTCCAAATCACCAGTTTCTAATCTTCTACTGTACACTTTTCGTTCTTTTTTTGCAAACTTAAGCCGATGTTTCTTATGACCATATTGAAGGCGAGGCTTCTTCACTTTTTCTCAGGCCACTATTCCAGATTTGTATAATGTGCATCACATGGTGCTTGCATGGACATCTGTGATCTCACTATTATGAAGCATATGAGCCACCTCCACTGCTGTGTTTGTCACACCAGTGGTGATAGATCTTGTGATGAACCAACTTGTTGATGCCGATATTTGCCTGGATGTCCACCCTCTTGGCTTTTGAATGGATGGACAAACTTCATTTCATATTCCAAACTGTCATGGCATTCACATGATGCTGTCTGGCAATTTTCTTGGTCGAGAGACCACTATCGATGAGCTGGATGATGCCGATTCTCTTTTCTTGGGAAATCTTCTTCAAGGCTGCTCCTCGATTTAAACTAGTAACCTTTCAATTGAGAATCAACCTAATAACACTGAGCGATTAGGGAATGTGAGAACAGGTTGTAATTTGTAGCATAAAGGAGCAAAAAGATTTATTCACCACCAGGAGCAAAACAGTAATGATGCAGTAACATGACAAGAACCTGCATAACTCTTCATATGCTAAATAGTTGCAAGTCAAACTTATCTATGAAACATCCAAGATGATTGTCTATAAAATAATGGTAGTGTCTCGATCGAAGCTGTGTGACAGATAATATCCATCTATATATTTTTTTTCTATACATTGCGAGCCGGCGATGTCCCTGTACAGGCGCGAGATTTATTTCACTATGCCCGCAGCTGTCTGATTTACATTGGCAGTTACAAAAATAGGGGAGACCCCACATTATTTTTTTAAAAAATTTATTAGGTAAATCAAGGCTAAAAACACCCTTTAGTGCAACATGAAAGTCACTAGATGGTGCATGTGTATAAACTCTCCTCTAATTTAAGCTCTCCCTCCTACATCAACTTTCCCTGAACTACTTCTAGAGGACAGTGTGCTGAGCATCGTGCCCCCTGGGTCTAATATAAGACCCGATGACAATGCGGCCAGCCAGTCACAGTAATGCCATTAGCCAACATGGGTACAGCATTACCATGTATGGCAGGTAATCCCTGCATATTGATTGGCTATCTAAGGGGTACTTTTCACACTACGAATCGCAGGTGCGATGTCGGTGGGGTCAAATCGAAAGTGGCGCACATCCGGCGTCGTTGTCGATATCGTAGTGTGCAAAACCTTTATGATACGATTAACGAGCGCAAAAGCGTCGTAATCGTGTCATCAGTGTAGTGTCCGACATTTTCATAATCCCGCTGCAGCGACGGTACGATGTTGTTCCTCGTTCCCCTGTGGCAGCACACATCGCTGTTTATGAAGCCGGAGGAGCGAGGAACATCAGCTTACCTGCGTCACCGCGGCTCACGCTGGCTATGTGGAAGGAAGGAGATGGGCGGGATGTTTACGTCCCGCTCATGTCCTCCCCTCCGCTTCTATAGGCCGGCTGCCGTGTGACGTCGCTGTGACGCCGCACGACCCGCCCCCTTAAGCAGGAGGCGGGTCGCCGGCAAGAGCGACGTCGCAGGGTAGGTAAGTGCATGTGAAGCTGCCCTAGTGATAATGTTCGCTACGGCAGCTATCACAAGATATTGCTGCTGCGACGGGGGCGGGGACTATCGCGCTCGGCATCGCAAGCATTGGCTTGCGATGTCGTAGTGTGCAAAGTACCCCTAACGGTCACAAAACATGCGGGGTGGGGACTCGAGCATGGAGCACTCACAATACTCGATCGAGTAATGAGCGTACCCAAGCACCCCATTGCTTAATCGAGTATCAAGCCGTGCCAAGCATGCTCACTTATCACTACTCATGACCACTTACGATATTGGGATTTAAAAGGAAGTCCTAGCCACTTGTGTTCATAGCTCCTGGGATATAATTTGTCAGCAGATACCTTCAAAATCAACAGGATTTGCTCAATTAAAAAAAAAAAAAATGTGTGTATAGGTATTTTTTTTTCACTTTTGCATTTTTGTAGATCATATATAAAAACACAATAAGCAATGTATTATAGGGAAGATTTTATTTCTGTACATGATGACACAAAGTGTTTTCCTAAGGTAGATGTATTAAAAATACATGTATCACTATGATTTCTATTAATGCTTCAAACCTTCATTGTATAGGAAATAGTGATGGGCGAACGTGCTCGGCACTGCTCGTTACGCGATCAATCATAAGCGTGCTCGGGTACTCGCAGAGCTCGAACAAGTATCATGAGAGCTTGAATATTTCGTCCGTGAAACAACGACCATAATGCACATGCTCGCTTCACTGCATGATGTGTGCAGGCACCCCAGGGAGAGACAGTCGCAGTCTCTGAACTCTGAATGGCTCTCCCAGGGAAAAAAAACAACATTCTTGGACTTTGTGTGATTAAAAAAAACACCTCACCCGCTCTCCTGCAAGAAATGCTCTGTTTATGGCTGGCTGTATGTGGGCAGAAACCCGAACAGGCAAATCATTGACTTTACATAATGCTTGTTACTCACGTCAAGCTCGTCTGAGCGTCTGACCGTCTGACCAGCTCAAATCGAGTAACGAGCATTTGAACATTTTAGTGCTTGCCCATCACTAATAGGAAACCAAATGTATTATGTGTCAACGTATAATATATGTTATTCTTTATTTTAATACTTGTTAGGATATTTCATATTTGAATGATAGGATATAGTAAATTGATCACTGATGTACCCAGGGCGGCCTTGAGACAGCCGTATCTGTGGTTTCACAATTGCGGGTTCTTCTGATATTGATGTACTTCATATGTTACTAGTCCAATCAAACAATAAACTGAAAAAGCTTATACATGCAAAGAAATTTAAAGTTAATTTAAATTAATTTTATATATATATATAATATGTATACACACACATAGGTGCATCTCAATAAATTAGAATATCATCAAAAAGTTAATTTAATTCAGTAATTCAATACAAAACGGGAAACGCATATATTATATAGAGTCATTACACACAGAGGGATCTATTTCTAGTGTTTGGATTTCTGTTAATGTTGATGATTATGGCTTACAGGGAATGAAAACCCAAAAGTCGTTATCTCAGAAAAGTAGAATATTTTAGAAGACCATCTGAAAAAATGATTTTATACTCAGAAATGTTTGCGCCTACTGAAAAGTCTGTACACTAAATGCACTCAATACTTGGTTGGGGCTACTTTTGCATGAATTACTGCATCAATGCGGCGTGGCATGGAGGCGATCAGCCTGTGGCACTGCTGAGGTGTTATGGAAGTCCAGGTTGCTTTGATAGCAGCCTTCAGCTCGGCTGCATTGTTGGGTTTGGTGTCTCTCATCTTCCTCTTGACAATACCCCATAGATTCTCTATGGGGTTTAGGTCAGGTCAGTTTGCTGGCCAATCAAGCACAGTGATACAGTGGTTATTAAACCAGCTATTGGTACTTTTGGCAGTGTGGACAGGTGCCAAGTCCTGCTGGAAAATGAAATTTCAATCTCTAAAAAGCTTGTCAGCAAAGGAAAGCATGAAGTGCTCTAAAATTTCCTGGTAGACGGCTGTGCTGACTTTGATCTTGATAAAACACAGTGGACCTACACCAGCAGATGAAATGGCTCCCCAAACCATCACTGATTGTGGAAACTTCACACTAGACCTCAAGCAGCTTGGATTGTGGCCTCCACTCTTCCTCCAGACTATGGGACCTTGATTTCCAAATGAAATGCAAAATTTACTTTCATCTGAAAACAACACCTTGGATCACTGAACAACAGTCCAGTTCTTTTCCTCCTTGGCCCAGGAAAGATGCTTCTGATAATGTCTATTGGTCATAATAAGTGTCTTGACTTAATGAATGCAACAGTTGTAGCCCATGTCCTGGATACGTCTGTGTGTGGAAGCACTGACTCCAGCAGCAGTCCGATCCTTGTGAATCTCCACAAAATTTTTAAATAGCCTTCTCTTAACAATCTTATCAAGGCTGCAGTTATCCCGGTTGCTTGTGCACCTTTTTCTACACTTTTTCCTGCCACTCAACTTCCCATTAATATGCTTGGATACAGCACTATGTGAACAGCCAGCTTCTTTAGCAATTACCTTTTGTGGCTTATCCTCTTTGTGGAGAGTGTGAATGACTGCCTTCTGGACATCTGTCAGGTCAGCAGTCTTCCCCATGATTGTGTAGCCTACTGGACCAGACTAAGGGACCATTTTAAACGCTTAGGAAGCCTTTGCAGGTGTTTTGTGATAATTATTCTAATTTTCTGATATAATGACTTTTGGGTTTTCATTGGCTGTAAGCCATAATCATCAACATTAACAGAAATAAACACTTCAAATAGATCACTCTGTGTGTAATGACTCTATATAGTATATTGTCTTCCTTTTTGTATTAAATTACTGAAATGAATTAACTTTTTTGATCATATTCTAATTTATTGAGATGCACTTGTATGCTGGTTAAAATGTGCACCAAAAATGCAATCACCAGAGCAGATTGCTTTTGCATATTTTTTTGCGTGGACACCTGCTGAAAAAATGAAATTGAAAAATGCAGATTTTTTTACACTTGTGAACATGGCGTAAAGTTTCATTAGCGCACTTGAAGAAAATCGGTCCATCTCCTAATTATAACATTTTTTTTTCTCTTTTAGATTAATTATAATATAGGAAAATAGAAAAACAACCCAATCCAAATTTAGACTATGTTCATATATAACGTAAATGTAATGTAAAAGATGCTCTTTACAGTAGCAGCAAACACTGAAATTTCAGAAATTTCATGCACTCGCTTGATTTTTTTTGAGAACTTCAGGTTGTTTTTTGTTTTTTAAATCTGCAGCATGTCAGTTCTTTCAGCGTTTTAGCAGTGGTTTTTTCACCCTTAAAAAGCAATAAAATAGTGAAAAAAGTATCAAACTTTTACTGCGACATTTACGCAGCCGTTTGAGAAATCTTTGGTTAATAAAACTAATTTTATTGAGCTTGTCAAAGCACAGATGTAATCCACAAAAAACAAACAAACATCAAAAATGCTGCAAAATTGGTGTTCTGAGCTCAGTGTCTTTACAACCAAGAGAGTAGAATTTAGTATCAGACAAAAATGCAGCAAAAACACTGCATGTGAATATTGCCTAAAGGTAAAAAAAATAAAGATTATATTTTTAATGTTACTTTGGCATCCATTATTTCTATGAAAACGTTGAGATGCCAGAGTACAGTAATATCATGGGGACAGATATAGAAGGCTTTTATGACCTCTGATAACTCATGTATGAGGTGTTTCATTTCACATAAAAAAGGAGAAAATATTGACATTTATTCTAGTTTGTGCTTCTTTCAATTAAACGCCTGAGGTTCTCCATTTTCAGTGTAGACGGTAAGATTTCCCCTGGCATCTTGATCTGCCTCTATTGCTTCAAACAAAGATTTGAAGTTACCCGCTCCAAAGCCCTGCAAAATAAAGAAAATCAATACATTTGGTTTTGCGTATATAATTAATATATTCATGTACAGTGTATGAGCTGTGGACTTCTATATTATATATATATATATACAGTACAGACCAAATGTTTGGACACACCTTCTCATTCAAAAAGTTTTCTTTATTTTCATGACTCTGAAAATTGTAGATTCACATTGAAGGTATCAAAACTATGAATTAACACATGTGGAATGAAATACTTAACAAAAAAGTGTGAAACAACTGATAATATGTCTTATATTCTAGGTTCTTCAAAGTAGCCACCTTTTGCTTTGATTACTGCTTTGCACACTCTTGATGAGTTTCAAGAGGTAGTCACCAGAAATTGTTTTCACTTCACAGGTGTGCCGTGTCAGGTTTAATAAGCGGGATTTCTTGCCTTATAAGGCTATGTGCCCACGCTGCGGAAAATGCGCGGATTTTGCCGCGGATTTCTCGCGGAAAAGCCGCGGATTTTCCGAAAATCTGCAGAACAGCTACTCCCCAGCCATTTCTATGGCATTTGGGAAATGCTGTGCCCACGCTGCGGATTTTTCCGCAGCGGAAATCGTGCGGATTTCCGTGCGGAAAAATCTGCAGCATGTCAATTATTGTAGCGGATTTCTCTGCAGGGTCCCATATACTTACCTGCCTTGATAGAGACCCGAGTCACTTCTCCGTCCGGTGTACAGCAGCGCGGTGGATCCAGCCAGGTACAGGAAGGAAGAGGTGGGCGGAGCCTGCATGAGCTCCGGTCATGTGACAGCCGGAGCTAGTTCAGGCCCGCCCACCTCCAGCACAGTGAAACCAGACGCTGCCTGACAGTGACCCGGCCGCCGGAAAGCGAGGTGCTGCATGATGGAGGTAAGTATAAACTTCCCCGATCACGGCAGCACTTGTTCTGCATTGAGGATGCAGTGCCGAAGCCATGGCACTGTATCCTCAATGCAGAATGCCCGCAGCATATCCGCATGACATTCCGCAGCATGGAAACAGACAAAAGTTGTGGTGCTGTTTCCTGGGAGCACCTGCGGAATGTCGTGCGGATATATCCGCAGGACACTTTCCCCGTGGGCACATAGCCTAAATGAGGGTGGGACCATCAGTTGTGTTATGCAGAAGTCTGGTGGATACACAGTTGATAGTCCTACTGAATAGACTGAAAGAAAAAAGCAGCTAAGTAAAGAAAAATGAGTGGCCATCATTACTTTAAGAAATTAAGGTCAGTTAGTCCGAAAAATTGGGAAAACTTTGAAAGTGTCCCCAAGTGCAGTGGCAAAAACCATCAAACGCTACAAAGAAACTGGCTCACATGAGGACCGCCCCAGGAAAGGAAGACCAAGGGTCAACTCTGCTGCGGAGGATAAGTTTATCCGAGTCACCAGCCTCAGAAATCGCAGGTTAACAGCAGCTGATTAGAGACCAGGTCAATGCCACACGGAGTTCTAGCAGCAGACACATCTCTAGAACAACTGCTAAGAGGAGACTTTGTGCAGCAGGCTTTCATGGTAAAATAGCTGCTAGAAAACCACTGCTAAGGACAGGCAACAAGCAGAAGAGACTTGTTTGGGCTAAAGAACACAAAGAATGGACATTAGACCAGTGGAAATCTGTTCTTTGGTCTGATGAGTCCAAATTTGAGATCTTTGGATCCAACCACCATGTCTTTGTGCGACGCAGAAAAGGTGAACGGATGGACTCTACATGCCTGGTTCCCACCGTGAAGCATGGAGGAGGAGGTGTCATGGTGTGGGGATGCTTTGCTGGTGACACTGTGAGGGATTTATTCAAAATTGAAGGCATACTGAACCAGCATGGCTACCACAGCATCTTGCAGCGGCATGCTATTCCATCTAGTTTGTGTTTAGTTTGACCATCATTTATTTTTCAACAGGACAATGACCCCAAACACACCTCCAGGCTGTGTAAGGGCTATTTGACTAAGAAGGAGAGTGATGGGGTGCTACGCCAGATGACCTGGCCTCCACAGTCACCATACCTGAACCCAATCGAGATGGTTTGGGGTGAGCTGGACCGCAGAGTTAAGGCAAAAGGGCCTACAAGTGCTAAGCATCTCTGGGAACTCCTTCAAGACTGTTGGAAGACTATTTCTGGTGACTACCTCTTGAAGCTCATCCAGAGAATGCCAAGAGTGTGCAACGCAGCAATCAAAGCAAAAGGTGGCTACTTTGAAGAACCTAGAATATAAGATATATTTTCAGTTGACTCACACTTTTTTGTTAAGTATGTCAATCCACATGTGTTAATTCATAGTTTTGATGCCTTCAATGTGAATCTACAATTTTCAGAGTCATAAAAATATAGAAAACTCTGTGAATGAGGTGTGTCCAAACATTTGGTTTGTACTATATATATTATATATATATATATATACAGTTAGGTCCAGAAATATTTGGACAGTGACACAATTTTCGCGAGTTGGGCTCTGCATGCCACCACATTGGATTTGAAATGAAACCTCTACAACAGAATTCAAGTGCAGATTGTAACGTTTAATTTGAAGGTTTGAACAAAAATATCTGATAGAAATTGTAGGAAGTGTACACATTTCTTTACAAACACTCCACATTTTAGGAGGTCAAAAGTAATTGGACAAATAAACCAAACCCAAACAAAATATTTTTATTTTCAATATTTTGTTGCGAATCCTTTGGAGGCAATCACTGCCTTAAGTCTGGAACCCATGGACATCACCAAACGCTGGGTTTCCTCCTTCTTAATGCTTTGCCAGGCCTTTACAGCCGCAGCCTTCAGGTCTTGCTTGTTTGTGGGTCTTTCCGTCTTAAGTCTGGATTTGAGCAAGTGAAATGCATGCTCAATTGGGTTAAGATCTGGTGATTGACTTGGCCATTGCAGAAGGTTCCACTTTTTTGCACTCATGAACTCCTGGGTAGCTTTGGCTGTATGCTTGGGGTCATTGTCCATCTCTACTATGAAGCGCCGTCCGATCAACTTTGCGGCATTTGGCTGAATCTGGGCTGAAAGTATATCCCGGTACACTTCAGAATTCATCCGGCTACTCTTGTCTGCTGTTATGTCATCAATAAACACAAGTGGCCCAGTGCCATTGAAAGCCATGCATGCCCATGCCATCACGTTGCCTCCACCATGTTTTACAGAGGATGTGGTGTGCCTTGGATCATGTGCCGTTCCCTTTCTTCTCCAAACTTTTTTCTTCCCATCATTCTGGTACAGGTTGATCTTTGTCTCATCTGTCCATAGAATACTTTTCCAGAACTGAGCTGGCTTCATGAGGTGTTTTTCAGCAAATTTAACTCTGGCCTGTCTATTTTTGGAATTGATGAATGGTTTGCATCTAGATGTGAACCCTTTGTATTTACTTTCATGGAGTCTTCTCTTTACTGTTGACTTAGAGACAGATACACCTACTTCACTGAGAGTGTTCTGGACTTCAGTTGATGTTTTGAATGGGTTCTTCTTCACCAAAGTAAGTATGCGGCGATCATCCACCACTGTTGTCATCCGTGGACGCCCAGGCCTTTTTGAGTTCCCAAGCTCACCAGTCAATTCCTTTTTTCTCAGAATGTACCCGACTGTTGATTTTGCTACTCCAAGCATGTCTGCTATGTCTCTGATGGTTTTTTTCTTTTTTTTCAGCCTCAGGATGTTCTGCTTCACCTCAATTGAGAGTTCCTTAGACCGCATGTTGTCTGGTCACAGCAACAGCTTCCAAATGCAAAACCACACACCTGTAATCAACCCCAGACCTTTTAACTACTTCATTGATTACAGGTTAACGAGGGAGACGCCTTCACAGTTAATTGCAGACCTTAGAGTCCCTTGTCCAATTACTTTTGGTCCCTTTAAAAAGAGGAGGCTATGCATTACAGAGCTATGATTCCTAAACCCTTTCTCCGATTTGGATGTGAAAACTTTCATATTGCAGCTGGGAGTGTGCACTTTCAGCCCATATTATATATAGAATTGTATTTCTGAACATGTTTTTGTAAACAGCTAAAATAACAAAACTTGTGTCACTGTCCAAATATTTCTGGCCCTGACTGTATATATATATATATATATATATATATATATATATATATATATATAGACACATACACACATATATATATATATATATATATATATATATATATATAGATAGATAGATATAGATATATAGATATATACATTATGGTCTCATATGACACCCAAACAACTGAAAGTAGGAATATGCTAGCAGTCTGACCTCTTGTTAGCTGGGTTGGTGGACCTTTTTATAGATAAGAGTGTGTCCCTTGAAGAGTCAATATGACGAAACACGTCAGAAGATTTGAAGGGTCATGCTAGGGGTCCAGCTTAGCATAGTAGCTGTGGACCGTCCTTGTTAGGATGGGAGTCTTTGGGTGGCAGGATAGCTGCTAGTTTCCCAGGTAATTTCAGGGCCAGTCGGACCGATGGAAGCTGTGAACCCTTTCCTGGTGGAAACACTCTGCACCTGATCTGCAAATGATCACATTGTCAAACACCATTCTCTAATCTGTATGTGGCATGGGTATAAAAGCCAGAATTAATGCAAATTTGTTTTAGCCACATGAAAGCTCCAAAATCTGATCAAGTCTTTCGGGAAGATTGCACAATGCCTGTGCGATGTTTCCTTGTTATGGCCTCCTCATAGCATTCCCCAGGTTGTCTGGTCAGATTCTCCAGTACCGTAAATGTGTGCAGGATGGCGCTAAAGAGTGTTCTTAGGAAGATAAACTCTGTCTGTGTGCCATACATTGATCCGTCTACTGGTGGTGACTTCAAAACAGCAGCTTTAATCTGAACAGGGCTTTTTTTCTTAAGGCAATATCTTCTAGCCTGATATAGGTCCAAAATACTCTTCAGAAAACTGTGGATTCTTGTTTGCTCTAATACATAATAGGTCTAATGTATAATAACTGTTACATTAGTAATTTACTATGTTTGAAAATGTGGAGCCCGAGTTAAGAGCCCATCTCTGTGTTTGCCTTTGTAATATTAAACAAGTAATCTAGTAAAAATGTTTGCCACGGTAATATTTCCTTGAACAGTCTTGTTCTTGAAAAGATTTGTGCACCAAAGAAAAAGAAAAAAAATTGGAGGTCTTGTGTGGGCGCTGCACAGGATGAAGGAGACCACCAACTAGGCCCTTATTGGAAAGATGTATTCTTGAGATATGCATTTCAAGTGCAATCTGCCCTCTTCATCAGGCTGTGAGGTAGCGTGGTCGGCTGCGTAGCAGAAGACACGGGATCTAGGCACCAAGGGTCACAGCACACGGTTTATTGCACAAACCACAAGTCCAATACAGCATACACTTGTTTCTCCGGCAGATACTCAGGGAGTTGTGTTCACTCCCTCACACACTAGGGACCCACGCCCATGTTCCTGTTTCCTTTTAACCCTCACTTCAGCCTGTAGGGAAACAGGATTAACCCTGGAGTGGAGTTGCCTTCTATACATGGAGGGAGCACAACCGGGGCGAGACGTACCGGCCGTCATGGACCAGCCCGGTCACAGTCTCACATACCCCCCCCCTCAGTTCAAGCGTGCGGGGTTGAACTCCCGCCAGCAAACACGGGCCGCGGGACAAGGCATCGGCGTTGCCCTGCAACCTACCGGCCCGGTGTTCAACCGTAAAACAGAAGTTCTGCAGAGAAAGGAACCACCGGGTAACCCGGGCATTCCGTTCCTTGGCGGACCTCATCCAGACCAGCGGAGAGTGATCAGTCACCAAGCGAAATTGCCGTCCCAGCAGGTAATAGCGTAGGGACTCCAAGGCCCACTTAATCGCCAGGCACTCCTTCTCCACTACGCTATAATTCCGCTCAGGAGGGGTGAGCTTCCTACTCAAGAAGGTGACGGGGTGTTCCTCCCCCTGAACCACCTGAGACAGCACTGCCCCCAGGCCGACCTCAGAGGCATCAGTCTGTACTATGAACTCCTTCCGGAAATCAGGGTTGACAAGAACGGGCTGTCCGCACAGGACCCCCTTCAGGGCCCGGAAGGAGTCCTCGGCCTGCGGAGTCCAGCGCACCATGACGGACTTCTTGCCTTTGAGAAGGTCCGTCAAGGGGGCCGATAGTCCCGCAAAATCCTTTACAAACCTCCTGTAGTACCCCACAATACCCAGGAAAGCCCTAACCTGCTTCGTGGTCAGGGGTCTAGGCCACTTCTGGATCGCCTCCACTTTGTTAATTTGGGGCTTAATCACTCCTTGGCCTATTACGTAGCCCAAGTAGCGGGCTTCCGTGAGCCCCAACGCACATTTCTTGGGATTGGCTGTCAATCCGGCTGTTCGGAGCGCGTCCACCACCGCTTGTACCTGTTCCAAGTGGGTCTGCCAATCGGAGCTGTAAATTAAATAATGATGTCATCAAGGTATGCTGATGCATACGCCTGGTGGGGTTCCAGCACCAAGTCCATCAACCTCTGGAACGTGGCCGGAGCGCCGTGTAACCCAAAAGGCAAGACAACATAGTGGAAGAGACCCTCCGGCGTAACAAAAGCGGTTTTCTCCTTTGCGGACTCCGTCAGTGGCACCTGCCAGTACCCCTTGGTCAGGTCGAGCGTGGTGAAGTATCGCGCCTGTCCCAGCTCATCCACCCGGGGCATGGGGTAGAGATCAAACTTGGATATTTCGTTCAATCTCCTAAAGTCATTGCAGAACCTTAAGGAGCCATCGGGTTTTGGTATTAGGACAATAGGACTAGCCCATTCACTCCGGGATTTTTCGATGACCCCTAGTCGTAGCATTGTCCTCACTTCCTCTGATATGGCTTGTCTTCGAGCCTCCGGTACCCGGTATGACTTCAGGCGTACCTTCAGATGAGGCTCGGTGACAGTGTCATGTCGTATCAGACTTGTCCTACCAGGCAGCTCGGAGAAGACCTCGGGGTTCTGCTGAACCAGCCGTCTGGCCTCTCGCCTCTGTTGCTTGGTGAGGGCTTCTCCAATCCTTACTTCCGGTTCGTCCTCTCCGGAGGGCGCTGGAGCCGGGGTTTAACGACCTGAAGAGGAGGGAGATGGGGAAAAATCAACCATCAGGCTTTCCCGTTCCTGCCAAGGTTTTAACAGGTTGACATGGTATATTTGTTCAGGTTTCCGCCTACCGGGCTGCAATACCTTATAGTTGACTACCCCGCTTCTTTCCTTTATCTCGTAGGGGCCTTGCCACTGAGCCAGGAATTTACTCTCCGCCGTGGGGATTAATACCAACACCCGATCCCCGGGTTTAAAGGTCCGCACGGTGGCTTGTCTATTGTAGCGGCCGCTTTGCGCGGCCTAAGCCTCCTGTAAATGCTCCTTCACAATTGGCATGACCGCGCTTATGCGGTTCTGCATTCCTAAAATGTGTTCAATCACACTTTTATGGGGGGTGGGCTCCTGCTCCCAGGTTTCTTTTGCCAGGTCCAACAATCCCCATGGATGTCGCCCGTATAACAACTCAAAAGGCGAAAACCCCGTGGATGCCTGTGGCACCTCTCGGATGGCAAACATCAAATAGGGAAGCATCATATCCCAGTCTTTCCCGTCTTTTGCAATCACCCTTTTGAGCATGGTTTTCAGGGTTTTATTGAAACGCTCGACTAAACCGTCCGTTTGAGGATGATACACAGACGTACGCAACTGCTTGATCTGGAGTAGCCGGCATAGCTCTTTGGTCACTTTAGACATGAATGGGGTCCCCTGATCCGTAAGGATCTCCTTGGGCAACCCCACCCGGCAGAACACAGCAAACAACTTCCGAGCTATAAGCTTTGCTGCAGTATGTCTGAGAGGTATCGCCTCGGGATACCGGGTGGCATAGTCAACGATCACTAGGATGTGTTGGTGCCCTCGAGCGGACTTTACGAGGGGCCCCACCAGATCCATCCCTATCCGTTCAAAAGGGACTTCTATAATGGGTAAGGGCACCAACGGACTGCGAAAGTGGGCCAGGGGTGCGGTAAGCTGACACTCCGGGCAGGTTTCACAGAACCGTTTTACCTCCCCGAAGACCCCGGGCCAATAGAACCTTTGCAATATTCGCTCCTGCGTTTTCTTGACCCCCAGGTGGCCACTAATCAGGTGTTTATGAGCCAAGTCGAGGACCCGCCGGCGATACGACTGGGCACCACCAACTGCTCTACCCCCACGCCCCTTATTTCATCTACCCGGTAGAGTAAATCCTCCTTAAGGGCGAAATGGGGGTACCTTACCTGGGCACCGGGTAGCTGTGCCACCCCGTCAACCACTGTCACCCGACTCCGGGCATGTATTAATGTAGGGTCCTGGAGTTGGGCTGTCCCAAACGTATCCGGGGACGCCTCCAACTCCGGGATGGGCTCGACCATCTCAGCCTCTCCTGCCAATACCTCTAGGGGCGACCTATCGGGTTCACACTCTGTCCCTATCATGGGGACCCCTACGGCAGGCGTCCCGGATTCGGGATTGTCGGGCTCAGGTCCCGGACGGTCCAATACCTGAAGGGACTTAGGAGGCCCCTTCCATAGAGTCCAAAAATACGGCAGATCCCTTCCTAGGATCACGTCATAGGGAAGAGAGTTCATAAGTCCCACCTCATGTTGCACCTGTCCGCAGGGTGCTGTGATGGTGACAACCCCCGTGGGATAGTCTCGTCGGTCCCCATGTATGCAAACCACCCCCACGGTACGTCCTGTGGCCTTTATCTTAGCCCTTAGGGTTGATCGCACAAGGGTCACTAAGCTTCCGGAATCCAACAAGCCTGTAACCGGACGTCCATTCACCTGTATTTGGCACAAGTGGGGCTCAGTCTCCGGGGAGACAAGGTCCGCGGTATATACCGCCTAAGCATACATTGAACCCCGCCGGGTAACCCCACAATCCATGGGCTCCGTGGTGAGTGGACACTGGGCCTCCATATGTCCCACCCGCTGGCACCGCCAACATCTAATAGGGAAGGATACCTCCTTGACGAGTTGTCGTTTAGGGTACATAGCCTTCCGGACTGCAGGGACGGCGGGCGCGACCTCAGACGGGACGGTAACGGACTCCCGCACCGGTGTCAGCGGTGGGTCCTTGGCCCGAGGCTTGGAGGAGCTGGACCGACGGGCGGCACGCAAAGTCTCAGTGTCCCGTATCAAGTCCTGCGTAGCCACATGCCGCTCCACCAGACCTACTAATTGGTCCAGGGTACTTGGGTCGCCCTGTCCTACCCACCGTTGAATGGTGATGGGTAAGGTACGCACAAAGCGATCCACCACTACCCTTTCCACCATTTGCACAGGGCTCAGAGTGTCAGGCTGCAACCACTTCTTTACCAGATGCAACAAGTCATAGGCCTGGGAGCGTACGGGTTTGGCTTCCTCATAGAACCACTGGTTTACCCGCTGAGCCCGTACATAGGTATTCACCCCCAACCGAGCAAGTATTTCGGCTTTCAGGGTCGCATAGTCTATGGCGTCCTCGGTACAGAGGTCCAGGTATGCTTTTTGGGGCTCCCCCGTCAGATAGGGCGACAATACCTCAGCCCACTGGGGGGTCGGCAGCTTTTCCCGCTCGGCCACCCGCTCAAACACCGCCAGGAACGCTTCCACATCATCCCCCGGGGTCATCTTTTGCAACGCTTGTCTCACCGTTTTCCGGACGCTGCCGTCGTCACCCGGTCCCGGGGTTGTTGCTGCCGGTCCGCCACGGATCGACTTGGCCAGGAGAACCATCTGTTCTTGGTGTCTTTGTTCCTGCAATTGCAAGGCTTGCTGCTGACGTGCATTGGCCTGAACCAGCTGCTTTAGTATGTCCTCCATGGCGTCGCCGGGTTTGGGCTGTAGTATAGCCGCTTGAATCCAGGACATGTGCTACCGGGTCACCAGAAATGGAAGCTACACCTCACCGGGCTGGCATGCCCGCATTCTCCACCATATGTGAGGTAGCGTGGTCGGCTGCGTAGCAGAAGACACGGGATCTAGGCAGCAAGGGTCACAGCACACGGTTTATTGCACAAACCACAAGTCCAATACAGCATACACTTGTTTCTCCGGCAGATACTCAGGGAGTTGTGTTCACTCCCTCACACACTAGGGACCCACGCCCATGTTCCTGTTTCCTTTTAACCCTCACTTCAGCCTGTAGGGAAACAGGATTAACCCTGGAGTGGAGTTGCCTTCTATACATGGAGGGAGCACAACCGGGGCGAGACGTACCGGCCGTCATGGACCAGCCCGGTCACAGTCTCACAAGGCACATATATAAATGAAAAGCATATACACATTCCCACATTTTATACTCAGTCACATTGAACCTGAGAAGTGCAGACCAAATTGTTTATTAAAAGGTATTGTAGCGCCCCTGAACTTATCAGGGCACTACAAAGTACTGCATCCTGCCAAAGATGCAGGGCCTACCCCCAAGGACCTGGAAGATCAGTGCTGTTAACAGCAAAACACATTAAAATCCCAGTTTTCCCCCATCCACAGACTGGTGACAGACTAGAGTGGATCCAATGGATGGCCACCCAGGGGTGGAGCCGATCCAGTCCACTAGACAACAACCAGGTGGGAGGAGACGGACAGTTAGACATTAAGTGGAAGTGAGGGAGTGTGGACTTAACTGCTCTGACACGGGAATGTGACGGTGACCTGAGGGCCCAGGCGTGTAGTTGCCGGTGGAGTACGGAGAAGTTCTCCCGGAACCATAGCACCGACGGGGCACAGAGCCCTAGGTCAGGCAAAACCTCCAGGCAGACCTGATAAAATCTGCACAGTGAGGGGACCGTCCAGGACCTCACTGACCTTGGAAGTCCGGGGACACCAGCAGTAATGGGAGAACCAGGGACCGGAACGGAACACCAACCCTACAGGGTTCACACTGCCCGCCGTACAGACCAGACACTGAGAGACAAACAGGAGGGGACCCCGAGATGCTCCAAGCCATGGTGACCCACCAACTCGAGAAAGGTGCAGGGGACAGAAGCCACCAGGTCATCAACCCGGCACTGGGACTAAGGGAACCAGAGGTGAATACCAGCCTTCTTCCGGGTTCCAGTTACCATCTACTATGAGTTAAGAGAACCAGTTACACAGCAACCCTTTGTGTGGCCTACCTTATTCCCGAGCCTAACTCCATCGCTTACCCCATGGAGCCCTGGCTCTGCTTGTGGAGGGCACAACATCCAGGCTGCCATCAACATCAGCCCCAGCGGAGAGACTGTGCAGCAGCAGTTCTATCTCCATAACCGCAACCCGCAAGTGGCGTCACGACATAAACTTTATTGAACATTCCCCTGTATATAACCCCTTTTAAAGCGACCCCCAGGGTCACAGAACCGGGCAATGGCTATCCAGTGACACATCCCAGTAGCACACCGCCCAAGACCGAGTACCCCATAGCCCTAAGGCGGGACAGTATCAATCTGTTTGGTGTATACAAGTCCTCCGGGTGAGCACAGCAACCTCATGGTTTGTCCCCTCCTTGTTTATACCATCCCAGCGCTTCTCTCTTTTTTATTTATTCTTGAAAAGTTTTGGGGCTCTGCTTTTTATTTCTGGTCCTACCAGACACAGTGCGGAAAATAGGGTTATGACATAGCCCTGGATTGTAAATTTCCTATTAAACGGGTTGTGTGCCATATCATAACAGTGTGTGATGTGCAAGCTGTCTTGATTCCCATGTATACCCATGTGGGTGTGCTGTCACTTGACTAAAGGGTGCTTTACACGCTACGACATCGCTAGCTATAGCTAGCGATGTCGTGCGCGATAGCACCCGCCCCCATCGTACATGCGATATGTGGTGATCGCTGCTGTAGCGAACATTATAGCCACGGCAGTGTCACACGCACATACCTTGTCAGCAACGTCGCTGTGACTGCCGAACAATCCCTCCTTCAAGGGGGAGGTGCGTTCGGCGTCATAGCAATGTCACTGCGGCGTCACTAAGCGGCCGGCCAATAGAAGCGGAGGGGCGGAGATGAGCGGTCGGAACATGCCACCCACCTCCTTCCTTCCTCATTACCGGCGGGACGGAGGTAAGGAGATGTTCATCGCTCCTGCAGTGTCACACATACCGATGTGTGATGCCGCAGGAACCGCAGCTACTGACCTGACAACGATTTTTTGTAATTAAACGACCTCTCCAAAACAAACGATTTTTGTCTTTTTTGCGATCGCTTTAGGTCGCTCCAGCCTGTCACATGCTGCGACGTCGCTAACGATGTGCGTCACAAACACCGTGACCCCGACGATATATCGTTAGCGATGTTGCAGCGTGTAAAGCCCACTTTATTGTATGTGTTTTGCACACTTATGGTCATGTGAATAATAGACCCATTTTTTTTTCATTTGAAGAGAATTGATAGAAGCACATGCGTCTAGTTGGCACATAATCATGAGTATGCATATCACATACATGTGTTCACTCAACCCCCGCTTACGTGGTAAATATCAGGGACTCTTAACAGTGTGTACATCACACACTGTCACAATTTTGCAGTCACATAGATTCACTGCAGATTTATCTTCTGAGACAGGACAATCCCTTGAAGGCTTTTTTCAGACAAGAGTACTTTATTTCTATATTGGCTGCATATTAACAAGATGCAAGAAAAAAATATATATATATGTAAATTGATGCAAGCGCTTGTTATCTTTAGCAAGTCCAGAGGTATGTCTCCCCAGCCAACAAAATGATTGATACCTTCAATGCATATGTATTATTCATCTTATATCTTCCAGAGTTTCTAGAACAGACAAGTAAATCTGCTAGCAATAGGAAGTAATTCTACATATATAATATACTACACATCACTATGCTTAGTGGCTCCTATTATGTGTTGTTCTTAGATGGAGTATGGTGATTGCCATGACAGATCTGTATAAAGTTTACTTACATATACACTAAATCTGCTGCAATACTTAAAACATATTAGCCAAATTGAAGGTTACAAATCATCTGTCTGATTTTACATATATAGTCCAAAGTTTAAAGCTTTTCCATGATTGGTTTCTATGGTTCTCTTTGGTCATATTTATACCTAAGGGTACCTTCACACTTAGCGATGCAGCAGCGATCCGACCAGCGATCTGACCTGGTCAGGATCGCTGCTGCATCGCTACATGGTCGCTGGTGAGCTGTCAAACAGGCAGATCTCACCAGCGACCAGTGAACAGCCCCCAGCCAGCAGCGACGTGCAAGCGACGCTGCGCTTGCACGGAGCCGCCGTCTGGAAGCTGCGGAGACTGGTAACTAAGGTAAACATCGGGTATGGTTACCCGATGTTTACATTAGTTACCAGTGTGAGCAGGGAGCAGGGAGCCGCGCACACTGAGCGCTGGCTCCTTGCTCTCTTAGCTACAGTACACATCGGGTTAATTAACCCGATGTGTAATGCAGCTACATGTGCAGAGAGCAGGGAGCCGCGCACACTGAGCGCTGGCTCCTTGCTCTCCTAGCTGCTGTACACATCGGGTTAATTAACCCGATGTGTACAGCAGCTACATGTGCAGAGAGCCGGAGCCGGCAGCACAGGCAGCGTGAGAGCTGCAGAGGCTGGTAACTAAGGTAAATATCGGGTAACCACCTTGGTTACCCGATGTTTATCTTGGATACAGCTTACCTCAGCTGTCAGACGCCGGCTCCTGCTCTCTGCTCGCTTCATTTGTCGCTCTCTTGCTGTCACACACACACACACACAGCGATCTGTGTGTCACAGCAGGAGAGCGGCTTTGAAGAAAACGAACCAGGGCTGTGTGTAACGAGCAGCGATCTCGCAGCAGGGGCCAGATCGCTGCTCAGTGTCACACACAGCGAGATCGCTAATGAGGTCACTGCTGCGTCACAAAAAGCGTGACTCAGCAGCGATCTCGGCAGCGAGCTCGCTGTGTGTGAAGCACCCCTTAGAGCAAAGTTAGTAAATCGCCCTAACAGGGATTACAGACATTCTTCAAAGGTGCAATTATACACTAAAACCATAGCAGATAATTACCCTTTCGCTTTCATCTACTCTGTGCAGGTCAGGCAATGCATCCAATGGGTGATCGCTGGCTGAGGGTAGCATCGGGGTAGAATCATCCACATAATTGTAAATACTATAAATAAATGGACTCACATAATGGTTGTATCTCTGTATAACTTCTAGAAAGAGGGTCGGTCTGTCCTGCATTGGTTTGGTGAAGATTTGAAGAAGATATCCATTGTCATCATAATCAACCAAAATCTTTAGCTCCTGAAATAATGAAGACATTTTTAGTCACCAGGAGTTGTGTGGATATATTTATAATCTGTTCTGATCCTGTGAATAACTGGATCCATACAAAATCTAATACACAGTAGATTAAACTCAGTGTATAGGGGCAACTGTACTATACTCAAGTACAAATGTTAAGATAAGATAGTATAAAATGCGGTTCCTCTGCGCTGCCTCAATGGATGAAACGGACCCCAAATGGATTAAGTTGAAAATGGTTTGTCTATGCGTTTCAAGGCAATCTAGCCCCTTCCTCCGGACAAAACCTTGTCCTGAGGAAGGTGCTAGATTGCCTTGAAACGCGTAAACAAATAAACCATTTTCAACTTAATCCATTTGGAGTCCGTTTTATCCATTGAGGCAGCGCAGAGGAACCGCATTTTATCCTGTGCATTTTATCAGTGTGCATCATCCGCGGATCTGCAGCAGCCTGTTACTCACACATCAGTAGTTGTGTCACACAACTATCCCAGGTGAGGAGATAATCTCATCCCTACCCCTATTGTAACCAGTTAAGACCCTAATGTGCTTGTTTTCGCCTTACTTTCTCCTAGTACAAATGTTAGAGGAAAGTGTATTGGCTTTTATTATATCCTTTTATATACTGGGTATTATGCCAGCATCTTAGTTTACTCTGGAACGTGCAGTGCCTCAAGGTTTGATGTATATTTATCTGTTACTAGGCTATGCTTGGACTTACAGCACCTCTTTGTTGAAGTGTATAATTATCCATCACTAGGTTATGATAAGTCTTGTAGTATATCAGGGTTTCTGTGTGTAATTATACATTTAGGCTATGATGGAACTTGTATTATGTCAATGTTTTAGTGTATAGTTTTTCAATTCTAGATGTTGTTTAATGAAACATTTAAAAACATCATCCTTAAAGAACTATTCTCATCTTCAACATCCTATTTCAATACAGTATGTAGTTGGTGTAATATTAGCAATTACCTCCAATTAGAGATGTAGTATAGTTCTCCTGTTTAGCTATGTCGCTTACCTCATGTGCAGGGTTTTGCAGCTTAGATATCCATGGTTACGACCATGAGTGGTGGTAAATATGGATATCTAAGTTACAATGCCCTGCACATGAGGTAAGAGACATAGCGAATTAGAAAAAGTATACTACATTTCTAATGTGAGGTTTGCTAATATTATTATTATTACACCTACTACATATTGGGATAGGATCTTGGAGACGGGGATACCCCTTTAACTTTTGTTGTTTTCTCTCGGCTGCTCATCATTGAGTAGGTGAACAAATAATGATTGAAGAATAACGTATTCAAAACAAATGTTGCATATGAGCATAATGACATTTCCTCAAGAAAATGTCCAATATATAGGTATAAATTTTTGTATATATGACCGATATATCCACAACATTCAATGTCATTCTGGTCATAGCTTAATTTAAGGTTCCACAGCTATATCTATAGTTCTATATCCTTTTACTTCCAATACATTGCCTTTTTTAATTGCTGATATATACCTGTAGTACACTAATGTCTTCCTTCACAGTGATCTTGGCACGTTTCAATTTTTCTCTCAGGTCATCATAATAGGTGTCAGGTGCAGAAAGAAACTGCATTCCTCGCAATTTCAGATTCTTTACCTTCAAAAATTACAAGAAGTCAATAATAATTGTGTCATCATATTAAATGGGTTGTCTCCTTTCAAAGACTATCACTCCTGAGGCTAAAGGAAGAAAAGAAAAAGAAACTGAGCTGTTACCCTCCTGGCATGTAGCGCTGCCTCTCGTGGCTGCTCCTGTGATTCTGTCGGCTGCAGCACTGGTATCACATCGATAGTCCTGCAGCCAATCATTGAGCTCAGTAACTCATGCTGTGCACATGGATATGGCTGCGAAGATCAGTGATTGTCTGCAGTGCTGGTGACAAGTCGTCATCGCTGCAGCCTGTACACCAGGGGTGGGGAACCTCCGGCCCATTGGCCGTATGAGTCCCCCAATTACTTTTTCTGTGGCCCCCTGGGGCAGCAGCTGTGTCTTGCTGGCTGCCAGCCCTTTAAACCCCACATGTAGCATTCATTGCTGAACGCTGCGATTCGTGCACCGAAGGATTACATCTCCACGCTGGCCAGTGCCAGCGTGAGGATGTACTTTGTGGGCGTGGTAGATGCAAGATGTGCTCCCGTCCCACAGAAGAGGAGTGGCTGTCCCAGCATCCCCCAGGTCTGTCTGTGTCACCCAGGCCTGTCTATGGCCCCAGCCTCCCCAGCGCTCTCAGTGCCTCCAGCCTCCCCCAGTGCTCTCTGTGCTCCCAGCCTCCTCAGTGCTCTCTGTGCCTCCAGCCTCCCCAGTGCTCTCTGTGCCCCCAGTACTTTGTGCCAACCGTATCCCCCAGTGCTCTCTGTGCCCCCAGCCTCCTCCAGCACTCTCTGTGCTCCCAGCCTCCCCCAGTGCTCTCTATGCTCCCAGCCTCCCCCAGTGCTCTCTGTGCCCCCAGCCTCCCCCAGCACTCTCTGTGCCCCCAGCCTCCACTAGTGCTCTCTGTGCTCCCAGCCTCTCCCAGTGCTCTCAGCCTCTCCAAGTGCTCTCTGTGCCCCCAGCCTTCCCAGTGCTCTCTGTGCCCCCAGCACTCTCTTTGCCAACCTCCTCCCCCAGCGCTCTCTGTGACCCCAGCCTCCCCCAGTGCTCTCTGTGATGCCAGCCTCCTCCAGTGCTCTCTGATCCCCCAGTCTCTCCTAGTACTCTCTGAGTCCCAGCCTCCCAGTGCTCTCTGTGCCCCCAGCCACCCCAGTGCTCTCTGTGCTCCAGCACTCTTTGTGCCCCCAGCCACCCCCAGCACTCTCTGTGCCCCCAGCACTCTCTGTGCCAACAGCCTCCCCCAGTGCTCTCTGTGCACTCAGCATCCCTCAGGACTGTCTGTGCCCCAGCATATCCCAGTGCTCTCTGTGCCCCCAGCATCCCCTAGGTCTGTCTGCCCCAGTGCTCTCTTTGCCCTCAGCATCCCTCAGGTCTGTCTGTGCCCCTGCCTCCCCCAAGTCTTTTTGTGACCCCAGGCTGCCTCTGGTCTGTCTGTGCCCTCAGCCTCCCTCAGCACTCTGTTTCTCCAGCCTCCCCCAGTGCTGTCTGTGCACCCAGCCTCGCCAAGCGCTCTCTGTGCCTCCAGCCTCCCAGCACTCTCTGTGCCCCCAGCATTCTCTGTGCCTCCAGCCTCCCTTAGTGGTCTCTGTGCACCTAGCCTCCCCCAGTGCTCTCTGTGTCTCCAGCCTCCCCCAGGTCTGTCTGCCCCCAGTGCTCTCTGTGCCCCCAGCCTCCCCAAGTGCTATATGTGCCCCCAGCCTCCAACTGGTCTGTCTGTGCCCTAGCCTTGCCCTGGTCTGCCTGTGTCCCCAGCCTCCTTTAGCATTGTCTGTGCCCCCAGCGTCCCACAGGTCTGTCTGTGCCCCCAGCGTCCCCCACTTCTGTCTGCACCCAGGTCTGTCTGTGCCCCCAGCCTCCCCCAGGTCTATTTGTGCCCTCCAGCCTCCCCCAGGTCTGTCTGTGCCCCCAGCCTCCCCCAGTTCTGTCTGTGGCCCCCAGCCTCCCGCAGGGCTGTAAGCCAAAAAAAGGAAATAGAACTCCATGTCTAACTAAACATTAAGGATAGCAAATCTCACCATATTAGAATTTAATAACCAAAAAATTGAGTCAGCATAAAATTCAATAATTATCAAACAACCTATATGGTTAAGAATTTTTACTTTTATTTCGTCATATATATATTACAAAACATTACAAAAAGATTTTTGATTTGGTGCTGGTACCCACAGATAAAAACACCCTACCCCATAAAATCATGCAAAGAAACTGGTGCACTATGGTCAATATAGATATTGAAAGTCAATTTGTTACAAGGTTATATAGACTTCTGGGTATAAGGGATTTGCATACATAGCTTTCTGTTTAATTAATCTCACTAGCCAGCCACAAATAGATTTTATAAGGTGCAAGTGCAATATAAAGTGGGATGGCTCAACATATATATAGGATCCCTGAACACAGATTGCCAGCATGCAGCTGAATGTATAACGTAATATAATTAACATATTAATACACACTCCATAACAAGTGGCAACATATATGGTGTAGTCCACAGCAATAGGTGTATTCCTTTGAAGTCAATATATAAGCATAATGACAGGGCAAAGAGACATGAAAGCCTCCGTTAGGCTGGTGATAGAGTCACAGTTACAAACCCAGGAGTCGGACCACACTGCCCAGCACCTCGACGCATCCGCTTCATCAGGAGGGCTGTCTGTGCCCCCCCCTCTCCTAGGTTGTCTGTGCCCCCCACCCTCCCATAGGGCTGTCTGTGCCCCCTAGCCTCCCCCAGGGCTGTCTTTCCCCCCAGCCTCCCCCAGGGCTGTCTGTTCCCCCAGGGCTGTCTGTTCCTCCCAGCCTCCCCCAGGGCTGTCTGTTCCTCCCAGCCTCCCCCAGGGCTGTCTGTTACACTCAGGCTCCCCCAGGGATGTCTGTACCCGCCAGCCTCTCCCACAGCTGTCTGTGCCCCTCAGCCTCCCCCAGGGCTGTCTATGCGCCTTGGCCTCCCCCAGGGCCGTCTGTGCCCCCCAGCATCTCCCTAGCTGTATGTGCCCCGCGCTATGTAAATACCCCCAGCAGTGTTTGTGCCTCCCAGCTATGTCTGTGCACCCCAGTGATGTATATACCCCCAGTGATGTCTGTACCACCCAGTGATGTATGTACTCTCCAGTGATGTCTATGCCCTGCTGCTTCCCTAGTGATGTATATTCCTCTTAGCTCTCCCGAGTGATGTATCTGCCCTCCAGGGATGTATATACCCCAGCAATGTTTGTGCCCCAAGCTATGTCTGTGATTCCCACCAATGATGTCTGTGCCCCAGTGATGTCTGTGCCCCCCAGTGATTTATGTACCCCCGAGTGAGGTCTATGCCCCACTGCTACGTCTATGCCCCGCAGCTTTCCTAGTTATGTATATTGCTCCCAGCCCTCCCCATTGAAGTATTTACCCTCAGCATCTCTTTTGATGTCTATGCCAGCCCCTCCAGTCATGTCTGTGCCCCCCAGCCTCACCAGTGATCTATATTCCTCCCAACCCTCCCTGTGATGTATATGTCTCCTGTCTCTCCTGTAATGTATATGCCCCAGCCTCCCCAATGATGTATATTCCTCCCAGCACTCCCCTGTGATGTATATGTCCCCAGCCCCTCAAGTGATGTATATGCCTCTATCCCCTCCTGTGATGTATATACAGCAGTCCCAGCCGACTCAAACCTGGAAAAGCAGTTGTGAGAAGTAACAAGATCAATATTGTCTAATATCACAGCTGTACCACAGAGAAGAAGCTCCAGCCACCACAGTGAGTTGTTTGCTCAAACATAGCAGGGTAATTTTCAAGTTGATAATTTTGTGCGGCCCCCGAATTATGGTAGAAATTTCCAAATGGCCCTCCGCCAGAAAAAAAGGTTCCACACCCCTACTGTACACAACTACTGGAACAGTGGTGGGAGGCAGTGCTGGGAATTATGAGGAATAGTTCATTTTGTTTTTGGTTTGCCCTGAGCCTCTAGAGCCGTAATCTTTGAAAGGGTACAATATTTGGTCAAAAGGTCTGATTCTGATTTACTGAGAAGGAACTAAACTTTACTTTTCACCCCTTGTTTAAGGTTTTAGTTGGCCATAGGACTACCAAGCATATTTGCTGTCTTATAGTCTGGATAGCTGTACTGTAACCAGTGAAGAAGCAGGGAGTTGCTAGAAGCAGTCTTAGTAATTTATTGGGGTTAAAGCCATAGAGACACATGACGGTGGAAACAGTATCTTAAGGACCCCATCAGGGGTGGACATACAGTTGGTGCAACCACAGGTCCAAGAAGTCAGAGGGTCCATTTTTACCTCAAAAACAGTTTACAAAATCTTAAAGGGAATGTGTCGCATTTTTTTATTTTTGTATTAATAATAGTGATTATGAACTCAAGTATTTTTAATACAAAATTAAACTCTCTGTTTATTTAGTTTTTATTTAACTCTAGTTTTACTGAAGCACTGTTGGCTGCCATCTTGGATTTGCTGTGTGTAACAACAGTTACTCACCTCCTTTATGGCAGCGCCCAGGGCATTCACTCTGATAGTCGTGCTATGGCCCTATACTTAATACAGGAGAGCTACCTGCTGTGACCTAGACGCGCCCCCTGGGCTGTCCAGATCACAGCAGACGGAGGAGATCGGCGCCATCTTTGTGCAGCTCACAGCATATGCTGTGTGCTGCACTTTTCCCATGTTACCCGTTCGGCCTGAGTGAGTACCAGCGCCCGTCCCCCTGCCGCCGTTGCTACTGTCTCCAATGACACCTCCCACCCCCCCCCCCAGCGCCGCAGCTACCCTCCCCCCGCTCTCCTTGCCGTAGCCGCTGCGGGCAGGGGCGTAACTACCGCAGTCGCAGAGGTCGCCATGGAGGCCTGGGGAGGCTGGCTGCTTTATTATACATGTAGGCCTGGAGAGGCTGGCTGCATTATAATACATGGAGGCCTGGGGAGGCAGACTGCATTAACCCCTTAACGACCGCGGGCCGTAAAATTACGTCCTAAATGACATAATCTTACTGCCCGCGGTCCTCCGGCGGCAGCATGCCGCGATCGGCACACATCTCAGCTGATTTTCACAGCTGAGATGTGTGCCTGCTAGGCACGAGCAGAATCGTTATCTGCTCGTGCCGATTAACCCCTTATATAGCGCTGTCAATACATGACAGCGCCATTATAAGCGCGATCGCGGTAAAGTTTTACTTACCGCCGAAACCGGAAGTCACGTGACGCGATCACGTGACTCCCGATAGTTGTCATGGTAGCACAGGGTCATCTGATGACTCCTGTACTACACATGAATTGGTTTCACTTTCGCTGTGCCCGGGGCACAGCAAAAGAGAAAGACAGCGTATCTGCTGTTTACAGCCTTCCAGCTGTGATCAGCAGATACTGCAGAGCGATCGGAATGCTGATCGCAATAGCCCCCTAGGGGGACTAGTAAAATAAAAAAAAAAACTAAAAAAATAAGTTTTAAAAAATTAAAAAAAAACAAAAAAACCTAAAAGTTCAAATCACCCCCCATTCGCCCCATTGAAAATTAAAGGGTTAAAAAAATAAAAAATATACACACATTTGGTATCGCCGCGTTCAGAAACGCCCGATCTATCAAAATATAAAATCAATTAATCTGATCAGTAAACGGCGTAGCGGCAAAAAAATTCCAAACGCCAAAACGACGTTTTTTTGTCGCCACAACTTTTGCGCAAAATGCAATAAGAGGCGATCAAAACGTAGCATCTGCGCAAAAATGGTACCGTTAAAAACGTCAGCTCGAGACGCAAAAAATAAGCCGTCATTGAGCCTAAGATCCCGAAAAATGAGAACGCTACGGGTCACGGAATATGGCGTAAAACGTGCGCCACTTTTTTCGGACAAACTTCCGATTTTTTTTTAACCCCTTATATAAAAGTAAACCTATACATGTTTGGTGTCTACGAACTCGCACTGACCTGAGGCATCACACCCACACATCAGTTTTACCATATAGTGAACACAGTGAATAAAATATCTCAAAAACCATAGTGCTATCGCACTTTTTTTGCAATTTTTCAGCATTTGGAATTTTTTTGCCATTTTCTAGTACACAATATGGTAAAACTGATGGTTTCATTTAAAAGTACAGCTCGTTCCGCAAAAAATGAGCCCTCACATGACCATATTGACTGAAAAATAAAAAAGTTACGTCTCTCAGAAAAAGAATGGCGAAAAAAGAAAACGGAAAGCGAAAAATCGGCCGGTCGTGAAAGGGTTAATATACATGAAGGCCTGGGGAGGCTGGCTGCATTATTATACATGGAGGTCTGAGGAGGCTAGCAGCATGCTGTTGTCCAGTCTAAATCCACAAGTCTGCAGTCACTCTATGGGGCACTTTGCACACTACGACATCGCAGGTGCGATGTCGGTGGGGTCAAATTGAAAGTGACGCACATCCGGCGTCGCACGCGATATCGTAGTGTGTAAGGCCTTTTTGATACGATTAACGAGCGCAAAATCGTCATAATTGTATCATCGGTGTAGCGTTGGTCATTTCCATAATTTGGAAATGACCGATGTTACGATGTTGCTCCTCGTTCCAGTGGCATCGCACATCGCTGTGTGTGAAGCCGCAGGAGTGAGGAACATCTCCTAACTGCGCCCTGCGGCTCACGCCAGCTATGCGGAAGGAAGGAGGTGGGCGGGATGTTTACGTCCCGCTCATCTCCGCCCCTCCGCTTCTATTGGCCGCCTGCCGTGTGACGTCGCTATGACGCCGCACGACCCGCCCCCTTAATAAAGAGGCGGGTCGCCGGCCAGCGCGACGTCGCAGGGCAGGTAAGTGCATATGAAGCTGGCGTAGCGATAATGTTCGCTACGCCAACTATCACCATGATATCGCAGCTGCGACGGGGGCGGGGACTATCGCGCTCGGCATCGCAAGCATCGGCTTGCGATGTCGTAGTGTGCAAAGTGCCCCTATGGGTCACTCTATGTGACTGCAGACTTGTGGATCGTCACATCACACACACTGTTCACTGTGGGTATTCGCTGGTATCACAGCCAGGAACAACGTGCCCATGAGTATGTGATATGCAGACTCCTGACCAGAATCCGACTATATGGGCATGACCTAGCTGAATGCAAGTGTATTGTCCTTAGGATGCATTTACATTGGCCAATTATCGGGAATTGGCATTCCTAGGACAGACCAGCAATCACCCAATAAAAGAGGAGCAGAACGATTGTTCATCTACTGAAGTTGTTTAAGAATCAGTCTTATTGTTAGTATATCATGCTGTGTAAACATTCCCTTTGCTGCTGAGAACAATGATATTATATGTGTACAGAACAATCGTATTATTGGTCATCAGACTTCACAAAGTCTGCAGTTTGCTCACCAGACTTAAACTGCATACATTACTAAATAGATTTTTTTTAGACCTGATGTGCCTGGTGTCGCGAGCGGGGAAGGACGCCGCTGCGCTGTGCTCACTAACGCTCAGGTCCGGCTCTCCTGCGATGGCTGCTCGGTGGCTCAAGCGGTGGGCCAGATCTGGGGACTCGAGCGGCGCTCCTCGCCCGTGAGTGCAAGGGGGTAGTTTGGTTTGGGGATTTGGTCCGTGACGCCACCCACGGGTTGTGGTGAGGTTGGGCACCACCGCTGCTGGTGACGGGGATCCCGGGAGCGATGGCAGGGAGCAGCTGGGATGTTGTTTTCCCCCTCCGTGGGTAGGGGTTGGTGGTCCCGGGGCCCGGTGAGGTGACAGGGAGGCAGGGTTGGTGAGGTGCAGGGTCGCCTGGACTGCGCAGCGCGGTGCCGGACGGCACGGTTGTACTCACTCAGCCACAAATGTACGCAAAGTCTCTGGTAAACCAAACGGCTGGATGGATGGGTCCTGCAGCCGGCTGCTGTAGCTTCTCCCGAACGTTTGGTGGTGGCTGCCTTTCCCTGCACCTTTGTGTATGTTCGGTCCCGGTGGATTCCCACCGGTAACCCGCTCCCCGGCGTATATATGTGCCGGAGGAGCCCTTTTGCCCGCAGGTTCTGGCCCTTGGAACTCTAGCTGTGGCGGTAGCTGTATTTCCTTCTATTGGTCGGACGGTTGCCTTCAATCGGGTCTTGGCTGTTAGGAAACCCTGGGGTTCCGGTCACTGACGGATTTGACATCTAATGGCGACTCCAAGCCTGCTCGGGGTCCGCAGGCCCTGCCTGTGTGTGCTGGCTTCACTTCGCTCCCCAGTTCAGTACCAGTGGGCCACCGCCCGTCCCCGGTCCTACTGTTCCGCGTTGATTCGCCTCTCCTGCAGACGGCCACCACCGTCTGCCAACCTTGCTCTTGGTGCCCGGGCCACACACACGGACACGGTCAGTTTGCTCCTCCACTACTACTTCACTCCTCTCTCTTGCACTTCCCTAACTCAACTGCCTTCCTTTTCCCGCCTCCAGGACTGTGAACTCCTCAGTGGGTGGGGCCAACCGCCTGGCTCCACCCCACCTGGTGTGGACATCAGCCCCTGGAGGGAGGCAACAAGGATTTTGTGTCTGGCTGATGTGCCTGTCTCGGGGTGTAGGTGTGTGTTGTAGTACCTGTGACGACCTGGCTAGTCTAGGGCGCCACACCTGGCGTACTGACTTTGACTGTGACTTTGACTTTTTACTGTGTTACAATAACAGTATAATCCTTTACATTTTTCTCTCCTCGCTATTAAAATGAGTCCAGGTGAGCTCATAAGATGCACATTTTGATATCAGAATTGGACAGCCTTTGCTGACTAACATTATCAAAGTAAGTACACCAGACTCATAATGTATAATATAATAATGTATGTAATAATGTATGCAGTCTACATTGTCAAATCTGAGGAGAGATCTGTTTGAATCAGATTTCTAACCAAAATGTAAAAATACTGAAAGTCGGAGTAACCGTCCAAATTTGTAATTGTGTTTCTTCTATTTAAAGAGGACCTTTTACTATATTTATTATTTTAAACTGTATAGCAGCAGGATAGCACGATCTGGTAAGACTGATGAGAACTCTTCAGTCCTGTTGATCCCTGTCATTACAGCATTGGAAGAGAAGTAGAGCGTCAGCATGAAGCGCTGGAGCAGTCAGGATTATAGTGATACAGGAGCAGTGAGGATCATGGTGATGCTGGAGCAGTGAGGATCATGGTGATGCTGGAGCAGTGAGGATCATGGTGATGCTGGAGAAGTGAGGATCATAGTGATGCTGGAGCAGTGAGGATCATGGTGATGCTGGAGCAGTGAGGATCATGGTGATGCTGGAGCAGTGAGGATTATGGTGATGCTGGAGCAGTGAGGATCATGGTGATGCTGGAGCAGTGAGGATCATGGTGATGCTGGAGCAGTGAGGATCATGGTGATGCTGGAGAAGTGAGGATCATAGTGATGCTGGAGCAGTGAGGATTATGGTGATGCTGGAGCAGTGAGGATTATGGTGATGCTGGAGCAGTGAGGATCATAGTGATGAAGGAGCAGTGAGGATTATGGTGATGCTGGAGCAGTGAGGATCATGGTGATTCTGGAGCAGTGAGGATCATAGTGATGCTGGAGCAGTGAGGATCATAGTGATGCTAGAGCAGTGAGGATCATGGTGATGCTGGAGCAGTGAGGATCATAGTGATGCTAGAGCAGTGAGGATCATGGTGATGCTGGAGCAGTGAGGAATATGGAGATGCTGGAGCAGTGAGGATCATGGTGATGCTGGAGCAGTGAGGATCATAGTGATGCTAGAGCAGTGAGGATCATGGTGATGCTGGAGCAGTGAGGATTATCGTGATGCTGGAGCAGTGAGGATCATGGTGATGCTGGAGCAGTGAGGATCATAGTGATGCTAGAGCAGTGAGGATCATGGTGATGCTGGAGCAGTGAGGAATATGGAGATGCTGGAGCAGTGAGGATCATGGTGATGCTGGAGCAGTGAGGATCATAGTGATGCTAGAGCAGTGAGGATCATGGTGATCTGGAGCAGTGAGGATTATGGTGATGCTGGAGCAGTGAGGATCATGGTGATGCTGGTGCAGTGAGGATCATGGTGATGCTGGAGCAGTGAGGATCATGGTGATGCTGGAGAAGTGAGGATCATAGTGATGCTGGAGCAGTGAGTATTATGGTGATGCTGGAGCAGTGAGGATTATGGTGATGCTGGAGCAGTGAGGATCATAGTGATGAAGGAGCAGTGAGGATTATGGTGATGCTGGAGCAGTGAGGATCATGGTGATTCTGGAGCAGTGAGGATCATAGTGATGCTGGAGCAGTGAGGATCATAGTGATGCTAGAGCAGTGAGGATCATGGTGATGCTGGAGCAGTGAGGATCATAGTGATGCTAGAGCAGTGAGGATCATGGTGATGCTGGAGCAGTGAGGAATATGGAGATGCTGGAGCAGTGAGGATCATGGTGATGCTGGAGCAGTGAGGATCATAGTGATGCTAGAGCAGTGAGGATCATGGTGATGCTGGAGCAGTGAGGATTATCGTGATGCTGGAGCAGTGAGGATCATGGTGATGCTGGAGCAGTGAGGATCATAGTGATGCTAGAGCAGTGAGGATCATGGTGATGCTGGAGCAGTGAGGAATATGGAGATGCTGGAGCAGTGAGGATCATGGTGATGCTGGAGCAGTGAGGATCATAGTGATGCTAGAGCAGTGAGGATCATGGTGATCTGGAGCAGTGAGGATTATGGTGATGCTGGAGCAGTGAGGATCATGGTGATGCTGGTGCAGTGAGGATCATGGTGATGCTGGAGCAGTGAGGATCATGGTGATGCTGGAGCAGTGAGGATCATGGTGATGCTGGAGCAGTGAGGATCATGGTGATGCTGGAGCAGTGAGGATCATGGTGATAGCATGCAACTTTGTGAAACTACTACCGGTCGTGTGGTATAAAATCAATCTTTTATTCCCCGATACCTATTGTATGTAACCAGCTCTGCTCCCATGATGATCCTCACTGCTCCAACGCTCAGTCCTGAAGCCCTCCTCATCCGGAGCTATAATGACTGGAAGTGACGGGAGTGAGGAGTTCTCAGCGTGGTTAAGTGAGGCACATCAACTCTCAACAAATTAGAATGGTAATATCTCTTTTGACCTTGTCTGTGGGTGTTTGATTTTTTTCCTCTACACAACTGCCATTTCAGCATCATAGAGGGATGAAATTGAGCACTCGCTGGGAAGAATCTGTATTACTGCCCTGTTGGTAGAAGGGGAAATGTGCATAATGGGTGCCCTAAACTTCAGGAGTCCATATCTCCGCAAAGCAGTGGAGAACAAAAAGTTTTTTATTTCTGGTCCCCAGAACAAAACGGAAAAATGTCAATATCTTTGTAAATAAAGTAAACATAATTACCAAACTATAGTTATCGCTCTGACTCCAGATGTAGTTTCCTGGTTTTACCAGGGGGTGTGAACTTTAACCCCTCCTTCCCAGACTGCCACTCACATCCCTGCTGCTGATCGCTATTTCAGCAATCTGTGATGCTGCCAAACTGTGATTGGTGGCGTCTGGTAGGGAGCAGTGAAAGCCCCGATAGAGAAGACTGAAGAAACGCCAAGTTGGACTGTTATCAGAAATTTCACATAGAGCACTCCAAGAGCAACAAATGTGAATCTGTTCAATGGAGTGACACAGCGCAAAACAGAAAAGAGCAGCAGAATCAGGGCAGCTAAGGGATTTTTACAAGCTAGTTTTTGTTTTTTTTTGTTTTAGGAAGTGGTTGGTCCTATTTAATAACAACTTTGGGTGATGGCATGTCATCCATTTGATGTTACATTACATACAGTGCCTTGAAAAAGCATTCATACCCTGAGGACTTTTCCACAATACACCTACAAGCTTAAATGTATTTTATTGGAGTATTATGTTATATACCAATGCTATGTAGTAAGTATTTGTGAAGTATAAAGGAAATACATGATTTTCTAAATACTTTAAAATAAATCTACCATGTTTAGACATATTGAGGCAGACATTTTTGCCCATTCTTCTTTGCAAAACAGATCTAGTTCAGTTAGATTGGATCAAGAGTGTCAGTGAACAGCAATTTTAATGTTTCACCACTGATTCTCAATGGGATTTAGGTCTGGGCTGTGACTGAGATATTCAAACACATGAATATGCTTTGATCTAAACCATTCCATTTTACCTCTAGCATTATATTTAGGTTTGTTGCTCTGCTGGAAGGTGAACCTAGGCCCCAGTCTCAAGTCTTTTGCAATATCTAACAGGTTTTCCTCCTGGATTGCACTATATTTTGCTAGGTCCATTTTCTCATTAACGCTGACCAGTTTTCCTGTCCCTGCTGAAGAAAAGCCTCCCCACAGCATAATTCTACCACCACCATGTATGACGCTGGGGATGGTATTCTTAGTGTGTTGTGCGGTGTTAGGGGTACTTTGCACGCTACGACATCGCTAGCATCGGCTAGCGATGCCGAGCGCGATAGTACCTGCCCCTGTCGCACATGCGATATCTTGTGATAGCTGCCATAGCGAACATTATCGCTACGGCAGCATCACACGCACTTACCTGCCCTGTGACGTCGCTCTGGCCGGCGACCCGCCTCCTTCCTAAGGGGGTGGGTCATGCGGCGTCACAGCGACTTCACACGGCAGGTGGCCAATAGAAGCGAAGGGGCGGAGATGAGCGGGATGTAAACATCCCGCCCACCTCCTTCCTTCCGTATAGCCGGTGCAGGCAGGCAAGGAGATGTTCCTCGCTCCTGCGGCTTCACACACAGCGATGTATGCTGCCGCAGGAACGAGGAACAACATTGCATCTCCTATTGGTGCGACATTATGAAAATGACCAACGCTACACAGATCACCGACATTCGACGCTTTTGCGATCGTTTATCGGCGCATCTAGGATTTACACGTTGCGACGTCGTTACCGGCGCCGGATGTGCGTCACTTTCGATTTGACCCCGACGATATTGCAGTAGCGATGTCGCAGTGTGCAAAGTACCCCTTAGTTTTCCATCACACATAGCATATTGCATTTAGCCCAAAAAGTTCTACTTTAATCTCACCTGACCAGAGCACCTTTTCCACATGCTAGCTGAGTTCATTACATGACGTTTTGCAAACTGCAAAAAGTTTTTCTTATGGCTTGCTTTCAAAAATGGCTTTCTTCTTGCATAAAAGGCAGATTTGTGCAGTATATGACTAATAGTTGTCCTGTGGACAGATTCTTCCACCTGAGATATGAATCTCTGCAGCTTCTCCAGAGTAACTATGGGCCTCTTGGCTGCTTCTCTCATCCCTCCTTGCTTGGGATGTCAGTTTAGGTGAACAGTCATATCTTGGTATGTTTACAGGTGTGCCATACTCCTTCCATTTTATTCATGATGGCCTGAACTATGATCTGTGAGATGTTCAGGGCTTGGGCATTTTTTTTATAACCTAACCCTGCTTTACTCTTCTTCACAACTTTATCCTTGACCTGTCTGGTGTGTTCCTTGGTTTTCATAATGCTTTTGATCCCTAATGTTTTCAATCAAACCTCTGAGGCCTTCACAGAACAGCTGTAGTTACATTGAGAATAAATTACACACAGGTGGACTCAATTTACTAATTATGTGACTTCTGGAGACAATGATTTTATATAGGGGTATCAGACTATGGAGGGCTGAATTTAACTGCACGGCACAATTTTTAGATTTATATTTTTAAAATATTTAGAAAACCATGTAACATTTTCTTATACTTCACAAATGCTTACTACTTAGTATTGGTATATCACATAAAATCCCAGTAAAATGCATTTAAGTTTTTGGGTCTAATGTGAAAACATGAAGAAAAGTTATTATTATTATTTATTATTATAGCGCCATTTATTCCATGGCACTTTACAAGTGAAAGAGGGTATACGTACAACAATCATTAACAGTACAAAACAGACTGGTATAGGAGGAGAGAGGACCCTGCCCGCGAGGGCTCACAGTCTACAGGGAATGGGTGATGGTACAATAGGTGAGGACAGAGCTGGTTGTGCAGTGGTGTACTGGACTGAGGGCTATTGTAGGTTGTAGGCTTGTTGGAAGAGGTGGGTCTTGAGGTTCCTCTTGGGGCATGAATATTTTTCAAGGCAGTGCAGATTTGCTGCAGGCATGAATGTTGGCGAAACATCACCACCGCATATTGCTCTTATACCACATGGTAGGTTACTTTTAGGGACTGCAAAGGGCAATTACTATAGATAAACCTTCACACAGTAGGCAGCCATTCATTGTGTCACTATTTAAACACGTTATTAGCCAGAAGTCTTAGTAATCGGGACTTCTGCTGTCCCAATGGGTAAAAATCACTAATTAAATGTTTATTATTTGTGTATTTTAGATTATTCGAAAACCTCTTTAATATATACAGTGGGTGCATTAACTTGCACTGAATATTGACACCTTTACGCACTAATGAATTATGAAAATTACAAATGTTGTAAACTCATTTTCACAACTTATACATATGTCATCACACGCACACATTCATTAATATTAAATTCTCCATAACAAAAAGGAGTCAAGATATACATAGCATTCATGTCTCAAAACATATGCAGGTCTTCATGCACAGACTCGCATATACAAACACACCACCCTCTTAGCCAAACAGCAAGGAGATCAAAGCCGAAGGCTCGCCCCTCCCTCGCGGCCTTCTGGTTTCTGGAGATCTATCTGAATTACTCACCGCTTTGATGATGTCGGAAGTGTTAAGAGCAATGTGCTGTACACCAGCACCACCATAGTAGTCTACATATTCCTGAAAGAAAGTAAAAATTACTCATTACTAACCATTAACAATTCTGTAATAACCATAGTTTTATAACTAATTGTTACATAATGAACAATCTTTGCACCTTTCATTAATTTGTGAAATTCAGCCCCAAAATGAAAGTATATCTGGATAGAAGAACACATATACACATACACGTACATACTGCAGCTTTAATACATCCACAGTATATGCTAGATTCAGTGTATGGAGGTTGTAGGGGAGACTGCTGGACAAGCATGTGTAATCATCCCTCTACTGGCCCCAGAACTATACATCATCAGAGACAACCTCTTTCAGAATGAAGCCCTGCTACAGGCATTCACGAAAAACACCTAAAGTCAGCAGCCAGTCAATCATTTCCAGTGAAGGAAATAGTAAAGTGGTTGTCTTGTGAAAATAAGTTACCACCCCGAATAGGTGATAATGTAGATAAGTGGGGCCCAACTGCGGGGACCCCTACAAATTGGCAGAAAGAGGAAGTTTTACGAAAGCAAAAAAGGCAATAATCATCACAGTGTGCATACCTAGACAACATGCTAAATGTTTATTGAGAATCGTATGGCATGGACAAAAAGGTGGACAACCATTAAAAAAGAAAAATCTATCCATCGTGACATTTAACCCTAGAACACATACCTGGGGCCTCACAGGCCTGCTAGGTTACTTGTCTTCTATTGTAGATTTCTATGGTTGACCGTTCTAGGGTTAATAGATGTTAGTGTGCTCAGATGCAGAAGCTATGATGAATACTTATAAGACAATTTCAGATAATCAAGATATACAGAGGAAATATATATATATATATATATATATATATATATATATATATATAGATAGATAGATAGATTCAGTACATACATATTAATATTATTAATGGAATGTCTGAAATGTATAGTACTCCCCTGATGAAGCTGCCATTTGCAGCGATACGCATGGAGCATATAATTATGACTCTTCAATTTTGCTCTGTAATGCTCATTGTTATTTCCTTCCTGAGGTTCTGGAAATCACAATATGGGTTTTTCTACACTTCTTTGCTATTTCAGATGATTATCTGGACAGCATAATCCATTTTTCTATGAGTGTTTACTATAGGTATATGGGAACCAATATTGTGACTACAGTGTTTGACCCATTATATTGTTATATTTTATTTTCTATATCTGTGTCGCGGGCGGGGAGGAGGGTGTCAGCACACCGCGCTCACCCCTTCTGCTCGGGTCCGGCAGTTGCTCCTGGTGGCTCGAGCTGCGGGCCGGATCCCGGGGTGTCTCGAGCGACACTCCTCGCCCGTGAGTGAAAGGGGGTTGTTTGTTGGGATTATAGTTCGTGACGCCACCCACGGTTGCGGTGATGGCACCACCGCTGCTCAGTGTGGGGGTCCCGGGGATGGTGATTGGAGCAGCCAGGTGTTGTGTTGCCCCTCCGTGGGTAGGGGTTGGTGATCCCGGGGCCCGGTGAAGAGATGTAAAGTGTAGGGCCTGGAGGGCGCAGGGACGCGGGGGCAGCGCTGTGCCTTGCGGCACTGTGGTACTCACTCAGCCTGAGACACGGACACAGTTTGTACGGTAAACCAACGGCTGGTAGGACGGTCCCACAGACGGTTGCACCTGCACTCCCGGTAGGTGACGGTGACGTCTCTCTTCCTTGCACCTGTTTGACTGATGGTAGCGGTGGATTCCCTCCGGTTACCCGCTCCCCGACTACAATCTGGGCCGGAGGAGCTCTACACTTTGCCCGCAGGCGCTGGCCCTGGGGAAACTGGTGCCTTGGCGGTGGCGGTGTCTCCCCGGTAATGGTCGGGCTGTTGCCGTCAATCGGGACTTTGTTGCTGGGGGATCTGCGTCCCCTTCGCTGACGGATTCGGCAAATTGGGCGACTCCTAGCCTTGCCGGGGTCCGAGAGGCCCCTGCCCTGGTGCTGACTGTCTTTCGGAACACTGCTCCAGACCACCGGGCACACAGCCAACGGGGTCCTTCCAGGAACTTCCAAACGGTCCCCCTCCGGACAGTCACCGCCGTCGCTGACCTTGCTGTTCTAGCCCTACACACAGCTGGGCTCTCAGGCTCTGCGCACTCTCTGCGCTCTCTCCACTTCTTGCTTTCCTCCTTTTCCACTTTCCTTTCCTCACTTTCACTTAAGCTCGTCCCTGAGCTGACTGCACTCTTGCCCTACCCGGGCTTAACTGCTCTTCACTCCAGCTCCTCCTGAGCTAAACTTCACTCTTGCCCTGCCTGGGCTAATCTGCCTGGTAACTTCCTGCCTCCAGAGTTGTGAGCTCCTTGGTGGGCGGAGCCAACCGCCTGGCCCACCCCCTGGTGTGCATCACAGACTCTTGGAGGAAGGCAACAAGGATTTCTGGTTAGCAGGTGTGCCTACCTGGAGTGTGGGGTGTGGTGGTGTTGTTATCTGTGTCCCCTGGCTTGCCCAGGGCGACACATTCCCCCTTAGCAAAATGCAGACCGTCCGCGGGCTGCCGTCCTACACCGGTTTTATTTTTCTGTAAAAAGGGGATAACAGGGTTAAACATATATACATTTTCAATCAACTCTTCCCAAGACGGGAGGCACATTTTACTTTTAACGTTTCAACGGTGTACGGTCACGGTTTCCGCTCTCTCCCACCCAAGCAACCTGGCCCTGATGCTGCCCCTAAAACCCAGGCAGCACCCCTTGACCCACAGTCCAGCACAAGTCACCCGAGCGGGATCTGTCCTTCCCTCCAGAGGGTAGCCACCGGTCCCTTTGGTGGCTGGGCCCTGGCCTGCTCCGCTCAAGGCCCTCCCTCCAACCTGCCTCTCCGGAGGCGGCATTGCGGAAACGGTAACGGTACCCAACATATTTACAAGCCACTAACGTTTGTGGTTGCCCTGCAGAGTTCACGGGCTTGTCCATGGCTAGTTCCCATGCATTTTTAAACTTTAAACGGTCCCCACGGGGACAACGGTGCCGGCTCCAGCCGGTTGCAAATCAACAAACAAATCAGGTTACTTCTTCGGATCATTTTCATTATCATTGCAGAACTTTCAAACTTTTTCAAACAAACTTTCAAACAAACAAAGCGCTGGTCCCTACGGGGACGGTGCTGCGGGCCTCCATTGCCCTACTCCGGTCCTGCTGCTGCTTCATCCGAGGGAGGGGGTGCAGAGCTCATCTTGCTCTCCGGGCTGCCCCTCAGCTTTACATCCAGGGCAAACCACCCCCTCTCTCCGCAGTGCCGAGTGTACCGCACCATGTCTCCCGGGATAAGATTGCGGCCAGGATGCTCTTCGGGCAGGTGAGCATGCACATCCCGCCGGGCTACAAACACCTCGGCCTCCAGGCCCGGTTCGTATATGAACCCGTAGCCCCGGCGGATATCAAACCGCCTCACCTGCCCCTCGTAGAACGGGCCCCGGACACGGAAGGTCGCTTGCCACAGGTTCTCCTTTTCCCGTATGACTCGGGCCACCAGCTCGGCTTTCCTACGCTCCCTCTCCGCGATCTCCAGGCCCAGCTTGGTCGGCTCCCTGTCCCAGTAGGGCTCTGGCGCACGGGTTGAGCCCCACGGGACATTCAGCACGTTACCCACTGTCAGGAAGGTGGGTGGCGTATCCCGTGGTGTCATGGCCTTGGGCGCTGCCTTGCAGCAACAACCCGGCGCCACCTCAGCCGAGGTGTGGGGGATGGGCACAGGGGCTTTCCGCAGTTGGGCCTTCGGCTCGGAGCGGGTCATCGGCTCCGGCTCGGGGAACTGCTCGGGGACTGTCTCTGGCACAATCTTCAGGGCCTTCCATGGCAATGCCTCCGGTTTGCTTCGGGCTCCGGCTACAGGTCGGTCCGCTGGGGCGGACGGGCTGGGTATCGCTACCGGTTGCTGTGGTAGCGGGCCTAGTGGCGGGGTCACGGCCTCCGGGACGGGTGGCGAAGGAGGTAACGGGGGGAGAGGGCTTGGACCGGGTCCCTCAGCCGCAGCGACCGGTCCCTCCGGGACATAGGGGCGTGGGTCACTCACCCTCCCTTCCTCCGCTTCCTCCTCGCGTCTCCGCACGGCTGCCAAAACGTCCGCCATGTCGGTCTCCCACTCCTCCAGGAGGAGCTGCATTTTGACCTGCAGCCTTAGATGGAGCTGCGCGGTCCGGATCTCCACCCACGCTGCGGTTCCCGGTGCGGGGGCCACGGTGTTTCGGGACGGCATCCACATGGTGACTTTGCTGTTTGCTTCCAGGAACGGTTTTCTGGCAAGGTCCTGGCGTCCTTGCTTTTATAGCGGCGACTACATGCCGCCAGCCGCCATCGCGTCCCCCTTCGCTCTTTCCGGCCCCTCCTCTCTCGGGGCGGAGTTTTGGCCTTCGCGCCTCTACTGCTCGAGAAGACACTCGAGCGGGAACTTTTCGCGCCAAAGATGGCGGCTTCTGAAATTTTTCTGCCGGATACCTCCGGCGGTAACAAGGCGCACCTCTACCAGACGGCAGAGCGGTAAGATCCTGTTCGTGACGCCAAGTTGTCGCGGGCGGGGAGGAGGGTGTCAGCACACCGCGCTCACCCCTTCTGCTCGGGTCCGGCAGTTGCTCCTGGTGGCTCGAGCTGCGGGCCGGATCCCGGGGTGTCTCGAGCGACACTCCTCGCCCGTGAGTGAAAGGGGGTTGTTTGTTGGGATTATAGTTCGTGACGCCACCCACGGTTGCGGTGATGGCACCACCGCTGCTCAGTGTGGGGGTCCCGGGGATGGTGATTGGAGCAGCCAGGTGTTGTGTTGCCCCTCCGTGGGTAGGGGTTGGTGATCCCGGGGCCCGGTGAAGAGATGTAAAGTGTAGGGCCTGGAGGGCGCAGGGACGCGGGGGCAGCGCTGTGCCTTGCGGCACTGTGGTACTCACTCAGCCTGAGACACGGACACAGTTTGTACGGTAAACCAACGGCTGGTAGGACGGTCCCACAGACGGTTGCACCTGCACTCCCGGTAGGTGACGGTGATGTCTCTCTTCCTTGCACCTGTTTGACTGATGGTAGCGGTGGATTCCCTCCGGTTACCCGCTCCCCGACTACAATCTGGGCCGGAGGAGCTCTACACTTTGCCCGCAGGCGCTGGCCCTGGGGAAACTGGTGCCTTGGCGGTGGCGGTGTCTCCCCGGTAATGGTCGGGCTGTTGCCGTCAATCGGGACTTTGTTGCTGGGGGATCTGCGTCCCCTTCGCTGACGGATTCGGCAAATTGGGCGACTCCTAGCCTTGCCGGGGTCCGAGAGGCCCCTGCCCTGGTGCTGACTGTCTTTCGGAACACTGCTCCAGACCACCGGGCACACAGCCAACGGGGTCCTTCCAGGAACTTCCAAACGGTCCCCCTCCGGACAGTCACCGCCGTCGCTGACCTTGCTGTTCTAGCCCTACACACAGCTGGGCTCTCAGGCTCTGCGCACTCTCTGCGCTCTCTCCACTTCTTGCTTTCCTCCTTTTCCACTTTCCTTTCCTCACTTTCACTTAAGCTCGTCCCTGAGCTGACTGCACTCTTGCCCTACCCGGGCTTAACTGCTCTTCACTCCAGCTCCTCCTGAGCTAAACTTCACTCTTGCCCTGCCTGGGCTAATCTGCCTGGTAACTTCCTGCCTCCAGAGTTGTGAGCTCCTTGGTGGGCGGAGCCAACCGCCTGGCCCACCCCCTGGTGTGCATCACAGACTCTTGGAGGAAGGCAACAAGGATTTCTGGTTAGCAGGTGTGCCTACCTGGAGTGTGGGGTGTGGTGGTGTTGTTATCTGTGTCCCCTGGCTTGCCCAGGGCGACACATTCCCCCTTAGCAAAATGCAGACCGTCCGCGGGCTGCCGTCCTACACCGGTTTTATTTTTCTGTAAAAAGGGGATAACAGGGTTAAACATATATACATTTTCAATCAACTCTTCCCAAGACGGGAGGCACATTTTACTTTTAACGTTTCAACGGTGTACGGTCACGGTTTCCGCTCTCTCCCACCCAAGCAACCTGGCCCTGATGCTGCCCCTAAAACCCAGGCAGCACCCCTTGACCCACAGTCCAGCACAAGTCACCCGAGCGGGATCTGTCCTTCCCTCCAGAGGGTAGCCACCGGTCCCTTTGGTGGCTGGGCCCTGGCCTGCTCCGCTCAAGGCCCTCCCTCCAACCTGCCTCTCCGGAGGCGGCATTGCGGAAACGGTAACGGTACCCAACATATTTACAAGCCACTAACGTTTGTGGTTGCCCTGCAGAGTTCACTGGCTTGTCCATGGCTAGTTCCCATGCATTTTTAAACTTTAAACGGTCCCCACGGGGACAACGGTGCCGGCTCCAGCCGGTTGCAAATCAACAAACAAATCAGGTTACTTCTTCGGATCATTTTCATTATCATTGCAGAACTTTCAAACTTTTTCAAACAAACTTTCAAACAAACAAAGCGCTGGTCCCTACGGGGACGGTGCTGCGGGCCTCCATTGCCCTACTCCGGTCCTGCTGCTGCTTCATCCGAGGGAGGGGGTGCAGAGCTCATCTTGCTCTCCGGGCTGCCCCTCAGCTTTACATCCAGGGCAAACCACCCCCTCTCTCCGCAGTGCCGAGTGTACCGCACCATGTCTCCCGGGATAAGATTGCGGCCAGGATGCTCTTCGGGCAGGTGAGCATGCACATCCCGCCGGGCTACAAACACCTCGGCCTCCAGGCCCGGTTCGTATATGAACCCGTAGCCCCGGCGGATATCAAACCGCCTCACCTGCCCCTCGTAGAACGGGCCCCGGACACGGAAGGTCGCTTGCCACAGGTTCTCCTTTTCCCGTATGACTCGGGCCACCAGCTCGGCTTTCCTACGCTCCCTCTCCGCGATCTCCAGGCCCAGCTTGGTCGGCTCCCTGTCCCAGTAGGGCTCTGGCGCACGGGTTGAGCCCCGCGGGACATTCAGCACGTTACCCACTGTCAGGAAGGTGGGTGGCGTATCCCGTGGTGTCATGGCCTTGGGCGCTGCCTTGCAGCAACAACCCGGCGCCACCTCAGCCGAGGTGTGGGGGATGGGCACAGGGGCTTTCCGCAGTTGGGCCTTCGGCTCGGAGCGGGTCATCGGCTCCGGCTCGGGGAACTGCTCGGGGACTGTCTCTGGCACAATCTTCAGGGCCTTCCATGGCAATGCCTCCGGTTTGCTTCGGGCTCCGGCTACAGGTCGGTCCGCTGGGGCGGACGGGCTGGGTATCGCTACCGGTTGCTGTGGTAGCGGGCCTAGTGGCGGGGTCACGGCCTCCGGGACGGGTGGCGAAGGAGGTAACGGGGGGAGAGGGCTTGGACCGGGTCCCTCAGCCGCAGCGACCGGTCCCTCCGGGACATAGGGGCGTGGGTCACTCACCCTCCCTTCCTCCGCTTCCTCCTCGCGTCTCCGCACGGCTGCCAAAACGTCCGCCATGTCGGTCTCCCACTCCTCCAGGAGGAGCTGCATTTTGACCTGCAGCCTTAGATGGAGCTGCGCGGTCCGGATCTCCACCCACGCTGCGGTTCCCGGTGCGGGGGCCACGGTGTTTCGGGACGGCATCCACATGGTGACTTTGCTGTTTGCTTCCAGGAACGGTTTTCTGGCAAGGTCCTGGCGTCCTTGCTTTTATAGCGGCGACTACATGCCGCCAGCCGCCATCGCGTCCCCCTTCGCTCTTTCCGGCCCCTCCTCTCTCGGGGCGGAGTTTTGGCCTTCGCGCCTCTACTGCTCGAGAAGACACTCGAGCGGGAACTTTTCGCGCCAAAGATGGCGGCTTCTGAAATTTTTCTGCCGGATACCTCCGGCGGTAACAAGGCGCACCTCTACCAGACGGCAGAGCGGTAAGATCCTGTTCGTGACGCCAAGTTGTCGCGGGCGGGGAGGAGGGTGTCAGCACACCGCGCTCACCCCTTCTGCTCGGGTCCGGCAGTTGCTCCTGGTGGCTCGAGCTGCGGGCCGGATCCCGGGGTGTCTCGAGCGACACTCCTCGCCCGTGAGTGAAAGGGGGTTGTTTGTTGGGATTATAGTTCGTGACGCCACCCACGGTTGCGGTGATGGCACCACCGCTGCTCAGTGTGGGGGTCCCGGGGATGGTGATTGGAGCAGCCAGGTGTTGTGTTGCCCCTCCGTGGGTAGGGGTTGGTGATCCCGGGGCCCGGTGAAGAGATGTAAAGTGTAGGGCCTGGAGGGCGCAGGGACGCGGGGGCAGCGCTGTGCCTTGCGGCACTGTGGTACTCACTCAGCCTGAGACACGGACACAGTTTGTACGGTAAACCAACGGCTGGTAGGACGGTCCCACAGACGGTTGCACCTGCACTCCCGGTAGGTGACGGTGATGTCTCTCTTCCTTGCACCTGTTTGACTGATGGTAGCGGTGGATTCCCTCCGGTTACCCGCTCCCCGACTACAATCTGGGCCGGAGGAGCTCTACACTTTGCCCGCAGGCGCTGGCCCTGGGGAAACTGGTGCCTTGGCGGTGGCGGTGTCTCCCCGGTAATGGTCGGGCTGTTGCCGTCAATCGGGACTTTGTTGCTGGGGGATCTGCGTCCCCTTCGCTGACGGATTCGGCAAATTGGGCGACTCCTAGCCTTGCCGGGGTCCGAGAGGCCCCTGCCCTGGTGCTGACTGTCTTTCGGAACACTGCTCCAGACCACCGGGCACACAGCCAACGGGGTCCTTCCAGGAACTTCCAAACGGTCCCCCTCCGGACAGTCACCGCCGTCGCTGACCTTGCTGTTCTAGCCCTACACACAGCTGGGCTCTCAGGCTCTGCGCACTCTCTGCGCTCTCTCCACTTCTTGCTTTCCTCCTTTTCCACTTTCCTTTCCTCACTTTCACTTAAGCTCGTCCCTGAGCTGACTGCACTCTTGCCCTACCCGGGCTTAACTGCTCTTCACTCCAGCTCCTCCTGAGCTAAACTTCACTCTTGCCCTGCCTGGGCTAATCTGCCTGGTAACTTCCTGCCTCCAGAGTTGTGAGCTCCTTGGTGGGCGGAGCCAACCGCCTGGCCCACCCCCTGGTGTGCATCACAGACTCTTGGAGGAAGGCAACAAGGATTTCTGGTTAGCAGGTGTGCCTACCTGGAGTGTGGGGTGTGGTGGTGTTGTTATCTGTGTCCCCTGGCTTGCCCAGGGCGACACATCTGTATATTATATTGCTCCTATATCCCACAGTGTTTATCATCTTTTACTCCATACAACACAAGATGTACTGTATGTTTCAAACATTCCATTCATTATATATATATACACACACATATAATGAATGGAATGCTTGAAAGTACTAATATACTGTATATACTGTATATTGTAATGTTGTAATGCATTTGTATGCTGGTTGAGGTAGTCATAGGAAGCGTTTCTTTTTAAATCTCTGGCTGGTTTCTTTACTCCACATAAACCGCTCCACAGGAATTAACTTAAAGAAAACCGTTTCCGGCACAAAGGTACAAACATAATAATAAGGCCCTGTGCACACTTGCCGTTTTTTTCGCGGATTTCCTGCGGTTTTGCTGCATGTTTCGCTGCATGTTATGTTCATAATATCTCTGCAGTGATTCACCAGCAAAACCTATGGGAAAAAAAAATGCTGTGCGCACTATGCGGATTTTGACAGCTGCATGTTTTGCTGCGGGATTCCCGCAGCAAAAACAATTGCATGTCACTTCTTTTCCACACGTCGCTGCGGGATTTCACTCCGTTGACTGCCATGTAACCGTGAAATCCCGCAGGGAATAACGCAGGCAGCAAATTCTGTGCGGTTCACTGCGTTTTCCTGCGGTATTTCGCGGTTTACCTGCGGTAATGTTCATCGCTGCCTGCGGTTTGCAGGGAAGTAATGTCATTATGACAGGAAGAGGAAGCGGAGCAGAGAGTAAACACACACAGATCACACACACATCACAGACACACACCACAGACACACATCACAGACACAGAGACATATAGAATACACATAAAAAGCAAATGGACATATAGAAAAAAAAAAACACGTGGGCTCCGCTGCATTTTTACCTTCCAGCCAGGGTAAGCACACAGCGGCGTCCCGGTATTCTCAGGCTGGGGAGGGCGAGGAATTAATGATGTTTTTTTAATCTCTAACAATTTTGTCTGCATGGACGTTTTGTGCCGGAGCACCTCCTCACTTTGATTGGGGAGGGCGAGGGCCGGGGTTAATGCCCCCCTCCCTCCCAAAGCCGAGAATATCAGCCCGCAGCTGCCCCGGGACTGTCACATCCATTATGCGGCAGTACCGGAGTGTCTTCCAGATGCCGTGATGCGGTGGCAATCCAGGTCATAACGAGTTAAATGGCAGCGGATCGCTGCCATTTAAGTCCAGGCTTGATCATGGCAGCGTCTATGAGACAGCTGACATGATCAACCCGTAAGTAAAGTGAATAAGCACACACCGAAAAATCCTTTATTTTAAATAAAACACAAAAAAGCCCCTGGTTCACCCCTTTATTAACCCCCCCGAAACACACAGCTCCGGCGTAATCCACGTCCTCCGATACTTGCATCCAGCCGCATCCAGCCGCGACTGACACATAGCGCTGAATGCAGCCTCGCAACGAGACAGCAGAGGTAACCACAGGGCATTTCACACGGCCGATAATGTGAACAACACACTACCGCTCGGGAGAAATGCAGCGTGTGCTCACAGGGACTCCATCTATCTATCCCTCTATCTATCCCTCTATCTATTCTTCTATCTATCCTTCTATCTGTCTATTTATCTATTTATCTGCTATCTATCTCAGAAGGAAATTACTTTTTTTTTTCAATGTGCTTTATTGCATTGAATGCATTAAAGCACATGTACCAACCCGCATGCGGCAATACCGCGAACAATACCACGGTAAAACCGCAGCAAACCGCGTCAAACCGCATGCGGTTTTCGGGTGCGGTTTGCCGCGGTTTTTTACCACAGGTGCGGTAATCTTTCAGACCATGCGGAATTTTCTTAAGAAAATTCCGTTTTCCAGTGCGCACAGGGCCTCTAACAAGTCCATATAGGTACGGCTTCCGCTCTTCTGGCAATCACAGCAGCACTCTGGAGGCCTGTTACCTAATTTCACAGAACACACAGTGATTCCAGGTGCCTACATTTTACCTGCTGGACCATATCGAAAAAGGTGGAGATATGGTGGACAGTCGTCCCACCTATTTCTTTAGCTTTTGAAACACAACCCGACCTAGCATACTTGAGCATACATCCAGGTTCATGTCACTGAGGTTAATAACCTCAGCGATACCTATCTCCCCTCTATACAGTATTTTACCATTGAGCATCATTTATACACATACAGTATATATATACATATATATATACACATATATAAATATATATATATATATATATATATATATACACACACATATATATATATACATACATATATATATATATATATATATACATATACATATATATATATATATACACATATATACATATACATATATATATACATATATATACATATACATATACATATACACATATACATATATATACACACATATATATATATATATATATACATATATATATACATATATATATATATACATAGATATATACATATATATACATATATATATATATATATATATACACATACATACATACACACACACACACACACACACACACACACACACATATATAGTACAGACCAAAAGTTTGGACACACCTTCTCATTCGAAGAGTTTTCTTTATTTTTTAATGACTCTGAAGAAAATTGTAGATTCATATTGAAGGCATCAAAACTATGAATTAACACATGTGGAATGAAATACTTAACAAAAAAGTGTGAAACAACTGAAAATATGTCTTATATTCTAGGTTCTTCAAAGTGGGAACTTCTTAGGGTTCTTTTGAACAATCTTTGGGGTTCTCAAGACCAGACCCCCATAGAACTGCAGGCAATTAAAGTGCATACAATATATAAAATCTGCTGAAAGTTTAGTTATTCTTTTAGGTCTAGATCTATTTAAAGTAGTTGTTTAATCTTCTTTCTTCAGGATCTCACCGCTACTCCACCTCCCAGCTTCCTACTTGCAATGGTGCAGTCCTGACGAGTGACAGCTCAGACCATTGACTTAGTTGCGCCACTGACCTGAACCGTGTGCTCTCTTATGGTGGAAACACATGATTTTAGCAATTTCTCATGAATTGTAATAAAGGTAATCAACTATTTGCTGTATATTATACCTGTCTATTTGCCAATGTATGTAAAGTGCTATGGAATTAATAGCGCTATATAAATGAATAAATATTATTATATTATATTATTTGTTGCACTTTGCTATGGCTTGTTATGGTGGCTCCTGAGTGAAGGGTCTCCCTCTGCGTTATCCATTAGGGCATTTAAACAAAGGGTCATTTCATCAGTAACTCCTTTAAGGATACTGAGAGGTTCCTAAGATATTAAATTTGCACCACTTGTCTGTTTCCATGTGGACATTTTTGCTTTTGGTTCTCTGCAGGTTTATTTCTCTAAATTTTTGCTGTGGTCAGAGCTCTGCTTTTCTGATACACAGAACCATGATCTTCCACCACTAGAGGGTGTTTAGTAGCTCTGTATACTCCACATTATCACATTCAATGTATAAACAGTATGACTATTGTACCCACAAGTGATTAAATTATTGTAAATTCGCAACATTTATTTTTTTACATGCTACTGATTTAAGATATGTGCACATGAGTGTTAAGCGCTAAAAAAATGCTAGAAAGAATGAACAGTGCACAGCAATGTAAAAACGGCTTGCTGTGCTTATTCTCCGTCTTTTATAATTTCTTTTAACCGGTTCAAGCTTCAAAAGCCGGGAAGCAGATAAAAGAAGTAGTATGGTGATTCTGGGGCAGCCTCCGCTTGGAAGTCACTCGCTATTTATATACCTAACTATTCGTACTCACTATACTCATAACGAGTACTGTCTAATACTCGCTTATTTGTTCCAAATAGCGTGTGCAATGCAAGTAAGTGGAGAAACTCGCAAAGTAACGAGGATCCCAAATGCCGTAATATTCGTGCGAGTAGCAAATAGTACGGCATTCGGGTTACTCGTTACTTTGCAAGTTTTTGACTTGCATTGCATACACTATTCGGAACGAATATGTGAGTATTAGACAGAACTCGTTATGGGTATAACGAGTACGAATAGTTAGGTACTCGCTGAACTCTACTGGTTTTTCTATGTGGGATGTTTTTGGAGTTCCTATAGAATTGAAAAAAAAGACCTTGGCGTATGCGGCTACTCTCCATTACTGAGAGTGCACATTGTGACCCAGTACCAGTACAATAAAATATAAAAAACTTTTATTGATACTAGATTAAAATATTATCTGGGAACACGTTGTACATGACAAAAACAGGTGAAACTTTACGCGTTTCGGACAGACAACTATTAAAAACCAGAGATGTCCTTAGTCATACGTTTATGACTAAGGACATCTCTGGTTTTTAATAGTTGTCTGTCCGATACGCCCCCAAATATCGCAGATCTTTAATATTAATGGTCTTTTCAGATGGATCAAATTGACCTTTTGTCCCCCAAGCCTCCAGAATCCGGGTGCGATTGCAAACCCCAAACCTATTATAGTTACAGCCTTTCTCGTAATGATGTTAAAGTGACAGTGAGAATGCTGCTCTTCTAAGAGAATTCACAAATCCCCCTCTCTTTACTGCTCTCTTTAGCTCTGGTATCATTATAATCACAGTGAGAGTGTTGTGCTGACTCTGCTCCTGCACTGCTCTCACTGTGGCTGCTTAGGGTCCACACACTGTGCTCCACCTTACTTAAAGGGGGTAGATCTGTTTACCAGGTATAGTGCATGGATCTGTGACGCCCCTGGACTATTCAGGTCGTCACAGGGTATTGCACAAACTGCCCTCCCCGTGCAGTATTCAACCCCCATGATTCTGGGTCTCCATCCTGCAATGCTGCCTCCACCAGCATTCACAAATCCTAGATACACTTTTCACCACACCTGGCAGGCACACAAGTGGGCTGCTTAAGCAGGAATAGGGCCGCCCACCTGGGTTCAGACAGGGAGGTGGGAGGTGTCAAGTTCAGGGAGTTGAGTGGTAGCCCTCGAGCTGTGAGGAGCTCTGAGGAAGTTGGGAGTTGGAGCTCCCAGGGGAGAGGAAAACTAGGTCGCAGACGGTGGTCTGGACCTAGAGGAGTCGGACCCCCGGTCGCAGGGGATTGAGGATAGGTGCCTGGGACCAGTCAAGGAGGATGATCGGCAACCTGGTGCTATCACCGGTCTGGGACCGAAGGCACGTTGGGGTACACGGACCCTAGGTCGGGGAGAAGCTTCAGGCGACTCAGCAATTAATCTGCGGAGGTCAGGGCCTTTATGGACTGTTCCCACCAGCTCAGAGATCAGGGTCACTAGTGCAACGAGGGGGATAGGGCTTTCCTAGCAAGCAGCCCACTGAAATCCCAAGCGTGAGCTCCTGAGAGCAGGCTCCTTCACTTAGCCACAGTGGGGAGCGGGGCCCGGATAGCTCCAAGCTACCGAACCACAGCCGACAATCTAAAACTTAGTGCCAGGAGGCAGGTTACGGACCACCAGCAGCACTGTAGGGGATGGGACCCGGACGAGCTCCCCTCGAGAGGCAACAGCGTTCAGAGACTTGGTTTACCCTTTTGTCAGCGTCTGCTTCATTGCTGAGTGAGTACCCGACTGACCCCTGCACTACGTCCTAGCACCTCCAAACAGAGTCCCGGGGCCTGTCCCTACCCGTGGAGGGCAACGTCACCTAGCTGCCCCACTCCATCACCCCGGGTACTCCCAACGGCAGCGGCGGTACTCCCAATTACTGTACACCATGGGTGGCGTCATGAACTATACCAAATCCCCTGTAAATACCCCCTTTTACATTTGAGTGTGGCCCCTAAGCCCCGGGTCCGGAGACACTTGAGCCACGAATGAACACTACCCCCGGATCTGAGCGGTTCGATCCGCTGCTGGGGCGGCGCAGATCTATACAGCTGTTACAGGACAGTTCGGCACATACAACCATTGGGGATAATCTGCATGTGTTATTTATTGACACAATGTAAAGTTTAATTGTAAACGCCCACAGTGGCCGTTTCTGGGTACTGCAGTTCAGCTCCCACTTTGTATTAGGCCGGTTTCAGACGTCCGTGTTTTATCAGGTACAAGCCACATGCATGGTTATGATCACACGTGCGTGTTTGCATACGTGTGACACGTACCGGGTAAAACACGTGTCTGAAATAAAGAGATTTTCTATATTTACCTGGATCCAGCGCTGTTTTCTTCGGCTCTGCTGCCTCCTGCTTCTGACCGCCGCTCATTATATTCATTGATTATTCACTGCAGTGAGGACCTGGAAGCCAGAGAATCGTGGACACAGCTATGGGTACAGCATGGGCATTGCTGGGGACATAAATGGTGACAGGTGAGTATCCAGCAGTGTGTGTGCAGTGACATCCAGGGGGTCATCGGAGTTCCCAATAAACTCTCATGAACCCCTGGAAGTCGCTGTCGCGGAGGTGTCATCAAGATGACATCAGAGTTCATTGGGAAATCTGATGACCCCTTGGATGTCACTGCACACACACTGCTGGATACTCACCTGTCACCAGCGATGATATCCGCAGCGATACCGTCCTCGCCGGTGCTGTCTCCAGGATGCTCCGGATTCCAGCTCCTCACTGCAGTGAATAATAAATGAATATAATGAGCGGCGGTCAGAAGCAGGAGGCAGCAGAGTCGGAGAAAACAGCGCTGGATACAGGTAAATATACAAAATATTGTTATTTCACAGACAGTGTTTTCTCCGGTCCGTGTCACATGGATGTCACATGGATCACATCAGTGTGCGGTCCGTGTGACACCCGTGCTGCTGGAGAAAAAGCTGACATGTCTGCGTGTGTGCGTGCGAGGAATAGCGGGGCCACACGGTCCGTGTGAAAACACAATAGAATAACATGGGTACATGTGGCATCCGTGTTAAAAAACGAATGTCACACATACCTGAAACATGGACGTCTGAAAGGAGGCTTATGTTGTGTATAGAGCTGTTCTGTTTACATCAATAGCCCACTAAGGATAAGTCCATTATAAGATTTGTACCTGTATCTGTGACTTTTTTTTCCCAGGAGCTGGTTCATTTATTGGCATTTTTATAGTCTCCTCATAATTGGTCACCACAATTGAACGCAGGGCACTGTAGTCTGTATGAATTTGTTTGTCATCTACAGACCAGAATCTGTGGAAGAGCAGGCACTTTTGATACCTAAAAGTGTATAGAAATTATTACGTGTTATTTATTTTATTCAGTATTATAAAAAGAAGTAATAACTTGAACCTCTCAGTCAACTCTATATGCAGTAGGTATCATCTTTGTTAGATATCTGACACCTGCCTGCAATTGCCTTTAACAAAAATAACTTTGATCACAGATATTTAACCTCTTAAATAATACAACCAATAAAAACAGAGATCGGGCAGTTCCACAAGACCATTTCGTGAACATAATGGATTGTCATGGTAGACTGAGCTCAATGAAGGTATCCATGTCTGACATGTCAATACTCCAATTAAGGGTATGTGCGCACGTTGCGTTCATAACAGTGCAGAAAAGAACGCACCCTCTAAACTGTAAACACTGCGTTTGTAAAAAAAAAATGCATCCAAAACACAAGCATTTTGGACGCATTTTTCATGCGTTTTGGATGCATTTTTGCAGTGCGGTCCCATGGCAATTGAGCACTGCTACATGCCCGCTGACAGCATCACGTGATGAACTTCACCCGACTTCATTGTCATACCGCGGCTCTGTCTGTGTGTCACGTCCTGCTTAGCGGTCACCAGTGAAGGACTCACCAGTGACCGCTAATCCACTGAGTGACTGAAGTGAGCAGCACGATCAGCGCTCCCATCACTCAGGTTACCCGCGGCCAGCTGGAGTCCTCCACCTGAGACTGCAACTCACCTGTGACGTCATCGCTGATTACGCAGCTCACTTCAGTCACTCGGGCAACTTGCTGTTACAGTTGCTGCGTGGAGCTGACAGAGAGCGATTTGGTCTGTGACCGCTCCTGTCAGCTTCATGTAGCAGAGCTGAGAGCGTCATGGGACGTTGTGTGGATTACGACGGACCTGGATAGGTATTTGGGGGTTAATAAAGTGGTGAAAGAGGGTGTTTTTTTTGTCTTTTATTCCAAATAAAGGATTTTTCGGGTGTATGTGTTTATTTTCTTTAACTTACAGGTTAATCATGGAAGGTATTTCGGGGAGACGTCTGCCATGATTAACCTAGGACTTAGTGGCAGCCATGGGCTGCTGCCATTAACTCTTTATTACCCCGATTGCCACCACACCAGGGCAATTCGGGATGAGCCGGGTAGAGTCCCGGGACTATCGCATCTAATGGATGCGGCAATTCCGGGCAGCTGCTGGCCGATATTGTTAGGCTGGGGGGCTCCCCATAATGTGGAGCTCCCCATCCTGAGAATACCAGCCTTCAGCCGTGTGGCTTTACCCTGGCTGGTATCATAATTGGGGGGACCGCATGTCGGGTTTTTTAATTATTTATTTTACTGCACGATATAGACCCGCCCACCGGTGGCTGTGATTGGTTGCAGTGAGACAGCTGTCACTCAGCGTGGGGGCGTGTCTGACTGCAACCAATCATAGGCGCCGGTGGGCGGGGAAAGCAGGGAATACGAGATTGAATAATGAGCAGCCGGCATTTTCAAAAGAGGAAAAGCTGCCGGAGCAGTGTGACAGCTGTGCAGCGCCGCGCTGGGGATCGGGGATCAGTGAGTATGAGAGAGGGGAGAGACCGACGGACAGAGAGAGAGAGAGAGACAGACAGAGCGACCAACTGACAGAGAAAGATACTGACCGACAGACAGAGGGAGATTGACCGACATCCACAGACAGAGACTGACCGACATCGACAGAGAGAGACTGAAAAGACCTGCGTTTTGCTTGTCAAAAAGCATGCGGAACGCAACAAAAATGCAGTCCAAGTGCATTTTGGTTGCGTTTTGACCTACAGTCAGGGCCAGAAATATTTGGACAGTGACACAAGTTTTGTTATTTTAGCTGTTTACAAAAACATGTTCAGAAATACAATTATATATATATAATATGGGCTGAAAGTGCACACTCCCAGCTGCAATATGAGAGTTTTCACATCCAAATCGGAGAAAGGGTTTAGGAATCATAGCTCTGTAATGCATAGCCTCCTCTTTTTCAAGGGACCAAAAGTAAATGGACAAGGGACTCTAAGGGCTGCAATTAACTCTGAAGGCGTCTCCCTCATTAACCTGTAATCAATGAAGTAGTTAAAAGGTCTGGGGTTGATTACAGGTGTGTGGTTTTGCATTTGGAAGCTGTTGCTGTGACCAGACAACATGCGGTCTAAGGAACTCTCAATTGAGGTGAAGCAGAACACCCTGAGGCTGAAAAAAAAGAAAAAATCCATCAGAGAGATAGCAGACATGCTTGGAGTAGCAAAATCAACAGTCAGGTACATTCTGAGAAAAAAGGAATTGACTGGTGAGCTTGGGAACTCAAAAAGGCCTGGGCGTCCACGGATGACAACAGTGGTGGATGATCGCCGCATACTTTCTTTGGTGAAGAAGAACCCGTTCACAACATGAACTGAAGTCCAGAACACTCTCAGTGAAGTAGGTGTATCTGTCTCTAAGTCAACAGTAAAGAGAAGACTCCATAAAAGTAAATACAAAGGGTTCACATCTAGGTGCAAACCATTCATCAATTCCAAAAATAGACAGGCCAGAGTTAAATTTGCTGAAAAACACCTCATGAAGCCAGCTCAGTTCTGGAAAAGTATTCTATGGACAGATGAGACAAAGATCAACCTGTACCAGAATGATGGGAAGAAAAAAGTTTGGAGAAGAAAGGGAACGGCACATGATCCAAGGCACACCACATTGAAAATAAAAATATTTTGTTTGGGTTTGGTTTATTTGTCCAATTACTTTTGACCTCCTAAAATGTGGAGTGTTTGTAAAGAAATGTGTACAATTCCTACAATTTCTATCAGATATTTTTGTTCAAACCTTCAAATTAAACGTTACAATCTGCACTTGAATTCTGTTGTAGAGGTTTCATTTCAAATCCAATGTGGTGGCATGCAGAGCCCAACTCGCGAAAATTGTGTCACTGTCCAAATATTTCTGGACCTAACTGTACATCATTGATTTCAATGGGTGGAGAACACAGCTACAACGCACAAAAGAAGTGACATGCTGCTTTTTTTTCCACAGCGATTTTTGGCATCCAAAATGCTGCGTTTAAAAACGCAGCGTGCGTATTGAATTTTCGGACTTCTTATAGACTTTGCTGGAGAAGCAGAACGCATGCAATTTGTCACTGAAACGCTGCAGCATTGATGCGGGAAAAACGCAACGTGCGCACATAGCCTAAGGGTATATCCGCACATTGCAGTTTTGTGTTCACCAGAAAACTGCACCTTTTAGCCACAAAAACACAGCCTGTGGCCCAAAAACGCTTTCCAAAATCCATGTTTTCCATGTGTTTTTGATGTATTTTTTATAATACGGGGTTATTGTTAGTTTTTAATCACCTGATTGAATTCAATGGGTGAAAAACGCAGGGAAAAACAAAAAAAGAAATGACATGCTGCAGTTTTGTGGTCACCACAAAACTGCATCCATAAAAAAGCAACGTGTGCACAGCAAAACTGAAATCTCATAGACTTTGCTGGGGAAGGAAATGCATGCAGTTTTGTGCCACAAACTGCACCTGAAAACGAGACAAAAAAGTAGCAAAAAATACAACACAGCGTGCGCATGAGGCCTAAGTGCTTAAAGAAGTGGTTCACTCCTATTCATTATTTGCTAGATCGATATGGTGTTGAGAAACAAGGTATCTCGAAAATACAAACTCCACCCACAGCCTAATCACTCACGGAGACTGGGCTCGGCCGCGGTAATGTCAGGTGAACTGGAAGTTGACGTGACATCAACGGATCCCCGAGGTCATGGAGCCCCGGGGGTCATGCGATGTGGGAGGGCGGTCTGCAATAGTGCTGATCACAGGCACTATTGCCAATGAAAGGTATTTGAGGGAAACATTGTTTCTCAACATAATATCGATCTAGAAAATAATGAAAAGGGGTGAACCACCCCTTTAATAGGAGAACGCTGACAAGACAATCATTGGGAGAAGTTGCTCTTGGAGGATGTCTAGATATCATTCTTGGTTCATGGAAGTGTGCTTAGGTATTATTGTGAGTAAACCCACTCTCTTGGGTGATAAGCAATTCCACACATGCACGGTCTCAGGATGTTTACTCTTGGCATGAAACAACTGAAGGTAGTAGCACTCACCTTTTCTTCTCCGGACATTCATGCTTCCAAATGTCCCAAATGTCTGAAGAAGACCTCATCAGAAAATCACAGGAGAGGCCTGGGGTACTGATTTTTTTTTTCTCTGATGAAGCTTCCTTCATACTTTTTGGGACATCGGGAAGATTAATTGTCTGGAGAAGAAAAAATGAGTCCTGTGTCCTGCCAATGGTATAGCATCCTGAGTCCATTCATATGTAGGGTTTACTTTTCGTCCAAAGGAGTCTGCTCAATTTAGAATAAAAATACTGAGTTTTCATAAACCTTTCTGAAGATGGATGGACATGGCATCAGTGTTTTCTTTCTCCATCTCGACAGAAAATGATACCTGTTATTTGATGTTACACTATGGGTCCTGGTTACTAACTTTCCATTTTTTGTATACTTTGATGCTATGTGTAGTGAATGGGAGTCATTGTAGCTGCTAGTCTTCACTCACTAGCTCAGAGACAACTGAAAGATAGTTTCTGTAGAGGGAAAACATGAAAAATACAGCACCAGGAATAGTGATTTTCCTCATTCACATGCTTGACAGCTTATGAAAAGACAGGCACACTGAAATGGCAGGCACACTTTAAATTTTAGCAATTCCTTTTTTTTTTTTTAAAGAGTGATAAGTGGGGAGGGGATCTGTACGCAGATGTGCTGCATTGAGTGATTTAGTTAATAACAAAGCAGGATTCACAGCTACATTCTAAAGCCTTGTTTTTTTCATTAAAGGGTTATCCCCCCCCAAAAAAACAAGTGACTGTTAGGGGTACTTTGCACGTTGCGACATCGCTACTGCGATGTCGTCGGGGTCAAATCGAAAGTGACGCACCTCCGGCGCCAGTAACGACGTCGCAACGTGTAAAGCCTAGATGCACCGATAAACGATCGCAAAAGCGTCGTAAATCGGTGATCTGTGTAGTGTAGGTCATTTCCATAATTTCGCTGCAGCGACAGGTACGATGTAGTTCCTCGTTCCTGCGGCAGCACAGATCGCTGTGTATGAAGCCGCAGGAGCGAGGAACATCTCCTTACCTGCCTCCACCGGCTATGCGGAAGGAAGGAGGTGGGCGGGATGTTTTCACGCTCATCTCCGCCCCTCCGCTTCTATTGGCCGCCTGCCGTGTGACGTCGTTGTGACGCCGCACGACCCGCCCCCTTAGGAAGGAGGCGGGTCGCCGGCCAGAGCGACGTCGCAGGGCAGGTAAGTGCATGTGAAGCTGCCGTAGCGATAATGTTCGCTACAGCAGCTATCACAAGATATCGCAGCTGCGACGGGGCGGGGACTATCGCACTCGGCATCACTAGCATCGGCTAGCGATGTCGCAGCGTGCAAAGTACCCCTAACAGCAGACTTGTGAATCCTCACATCATATGCATAGAGTAACTGCAGACTTTTGTGATAAACCTGGATAGCCACTTTCAAGTCACCACTGCCACAGGCTCTATAGTCATGTGTTCTTTGTTATTAGCATTCACAGCCTATTGTTTTGGACTAGAGCTACCCGGAACACATTATTCATATCAGGCCAGGACTTTTGGCTTGTTAATGAATGCAACTGGTGTTTTCCTTTGTCTTCCTTCCGCTTTTGATAATGTAATGTTATAAATCTATGACCATGTGAAGGAGTGACAGGTCCTTCATATAAGATAAAATAAACTTCTTACAATGGTGAAATGATGAGCCAGGGGAGCCTCCAGCCTTGTAGTTGTGGCAGTAGCTCTCAGGCTGGTCCCTGGCTTCACCACTTCTTCAAGGTCGGGGACTGACTTGGTGGGGCAGAGTGTGATGGTGCATTCGCCGGCCGTCGTACAAACGATCTTCAGACAAAGGGTGCTGGTAACAAACGACATCCTTTATTTGCACAATATTATCCGGCGGTAAAATCAGGCACTTTCAGTGGAGCTGGGGGCAGCCTGCCCTAACGCACCCTCTGGTGGGGATATGCCCGGGGTACTCTACTTCGCCGGGCTCCCACACTTCGGTTCCTCACACACCGGACCCACACCAGTGGATTCACACGCTGAGGTTACGTTCTCCTCCTTGTTCTCCGGCGCCCCCTGGTGGTCTCGCTCACACACTCTGCCCCTCGATGTTCACACTCTCCCGTCCCGGATCCGACTCCTCCTCACACACACACACACACACTCCCCTGTGATTCAGCCGGCTCCTCCTCCCCGGTGGCGACAGCCGTCCCACCCGGCCACTAGGGGTGCCCTAACACAACATATAATAATAAACATCAACATTTTTATTAGTTACAATTCCGGGTTAACTATGCCGGTACTGGTAGGGGGTAGGCCCACCCACTACATGCCTCCCCTCTTAAAATCCGAGCCTCCCGGCAAGGCTCTAACTATAAAACATATAACTAAAAACACAGAACATGGCATAAAAATACCCTTCAGCCCAGTCCACAATAGGCGACTCAACAGCGCTCCCGGTCCTTTGGGGCGCCCGGAGGCTCAACAGCGCTCCCGGTCTTGTGATGGCGCCCGGAGGCTCAACAGCGCTCCCGGTCTTTCGATGGCGCCCGGAGGCTCAACAGCGCTCCCGGTCTTGTGATGGCGCCCGGAGGCTCAACAGCGCTCCCGGTCTTTCGATGGCGAGCAACAGGCATATCAACTGTAAACTCTTCATAAAACTTTAAACTTTTGCCGGTCGAACAACACTACCGGTCTTTTTAACAAGCCAGCTCGTGCGACCTACTCCGGAGGCCAGGACCGCTTCCATTCGGCAGCTTGGGCCTGGATGTAGGCGCCCAGGGACTGCCCAGGTTGGCGGCGAACTCTCCGGAATGAGACAGGAGCGAACGGCGGCTCCGCTGGCGTTGCCTCTTCAGTTTCCGGTGGAGGCGATGGAGTCGCCACTCGGGGCGGTTGAGGTACAGGTTGCGGCACGTCCAGAACTATTACCGGTCTGTTGGTGACGCTTTGGTTAACCGCCACGACCGGGGTACCCTTTTCCGGGTCAGACTGCACCTCCGGTGGGACCGCCAGAGTACGCCGGGAATGGGAGGCATCCAGTGGCGTCGGTTTCTGCTGGCTCCGGCGTCGTTCCTGGTGCTCCTCCCACTCCAGCTCCTGTTGCCACTGAGCTGCTTCACGGGCGGTTGGCGTCCGGGTCACGCCAACGGCGAACAGGCCGCGACTTCCCGCCTCCGGTAAGAATTGTACCTTCTCGCCCGGGTAGAGAGTGTGGAGCCTCTTGGGTAAGCCCTCCACGTCCAGGTGGACCCGATTGTAGAAGTAATCGTCCCCGGTGCTTGCTTCGCGGATAAATCCGTAGCCCTCCTGCTGGTTGAACTTCACCACTATACCAGTGGTGAATTGCAGGGCCAGCTCCTCACCGCCGGGACCGGACATCATTTCCCGGACGATGGTCTCTGCAAGCAACCGCTCCTGGACGGGATCTGGCACCGGAGACGGAGCCCTTGGATAAGGGGTAGAAGACGGGACTACAGGGTCCCAAAAGAAGCCCCGGTGATCTTGCTCCAACCGCTCGGCATACACTTCGGCCGGTTCCCGCTCGGGGACAGATGGTACTGCGGCTGCGGATGTAGCTGCGGCTGTGGCTGTGGCTGTGGCGACGGGCTGAGGTGTCTCCACAGGGGAATAAGTAATCCCCAGGGGGCGGTTCCCCACCGGTAGCTGGGCGGCATACGTTGCCCGGACCTCAGTGGTCGTGCCCCCGGTTGCCGCGTCCCAGGTGGTCAGCCACGTCACCTTCTCCGGGCGTGCTGGGTCTCCTGACCCGGTCGGGATCTCCGGCAAGAACACTCCTGCTACGGCAGCTTGTTTAGGGCGCTCCCGGCTTAGACTGGTCAGGGCCATGGCGGTGGCGAGATCCTGCTGTCGGCCGGAAGTTTCCATCTTTTTCTCCTGCTGTGTAGAATGCAATGGCGGCGAGGTCAATGCTGAGACTGGAAGAAGAAGAGGCGGGCCTATGTTTCCCGCTCTTAAACAGGCTCCACCCCCAGCCTCACACATCATCTTGACTCCTCCGCGGCGGTTCTTCTTTTTCTTTACAATACCGCCCACTGCATATTTCTTTCTTCGTGTCCGGGGACTGGCACCTCCCCTCTTCAGGTGGAGTACTCTGTACCTCTTTCTCGGCACCGGCCAGCCCCAGGCTCTTCTTTTGGCGCCAATTCCTCGCGCCTTTTTTTCCTCAGCTTCACAGACGGCGGCCATCTTGCCGCCATCTTGTGCCCGGTCCAACGCCTTGGGCACTTCTTCCTCCCACCATGGGACTGGAAATCTTCTCTCATAGCCCGGATACGGTGCACTCGGCACCACTTGATCTCCGGCTTCTTGGGTTCCTGGCAGGGGTATCGTATCCTGCCGACTACGCCACATGAAATGATGAGCCAGGGGAGCCTCCGGCCTTGTAGTCGTGGCAGTAGCTCTCAGGCTGGTCCCTGGCTTCACCACTTCTTCAAGGTCGGGGACTGACTTGGTGGAGCAGAGTGTGATGGTGCATTCGCCGGCCGTCGTACAAACGATCTTCAGACAAAGGGTGCTGGTAACAAACGACATCCTTTATTTGCACAATATTATCCGGCGGTAAAATCAGGCACTTTCAGTGGAGCTGGGGGCAGCCTGCCCTAACGCACCCTCTGGTGGGGATATGCCCGGGGTACTCTACTTCGCCGGGCTCCCACACTTCGGTTCCTCACACACCGGACCCACACCAGTGGCTTTACACGCTGAGGTTACGTTCTCCTCCTTGTTCTCCGGCGCCCCCTGGTGGTCTCGCTCACACACTCTGCCCCTCGATGTTCACACTCTCCCGTCCCGGATCCGACTCCTCCTCACACACACACACACTCCCCTGTGATTCAGCCGGCTCCTCCTCCCCGGTGGCGACAGCCGTCCCACCCGGCCACTAGGGGTGCCCTAACACAACATATAATAATAAACATCAACATTTTTATTAGTTACAATTCCGGGTTAACTATGCTGGTACTGGTAGGGGGTAGGCCCACCCACTACAATGGTTTCTACTACTGCATAATATCTTCTTAACAGCGCCATCCCATAGAGCAAAATTAAAAAATGCACACTTACCTCCTGGACCGGCTCCGTTACCGCTATCTTCCTGTTATCCCTCCCAGTCGTCATGTGACATTGTTATGACACGAGAACCGCTGCAGCCAAACAGCAGCCACTGATTGGCTACATACTTTTTTTTCCGTCAAAGAGGATTTCTACTCTGACGGATGGTGCTATTTGGAAGGGATTTTATTTATACACTCGAGTGAGCCAGCCCTTAGACAGAGCATGGCAACGTGTGGCACTGGTTTTGGAAGTAAACAGCCAGATTTCTCTAATTCTTTAGAACCCCTTTAAATACACACTATATAAAAAAGCAATGCCTTTATGCTGCAGAATTAGAGGATGGCAATATGGAGAGACCTCTGTAGTTTGGCTACATTTTTTTATTACCAGTTGACGATGGGCTCCATTGCATTATCAGGCTGGTTTCCTACAATGTGATCAATGAAGTTCAGGCAACCTGACGGTCTGTGAGCAGAAGAAATAGACATTAATCATTAATGTCGCACACAATGTTTCTGATATTGCAAACAGTTTATTTACATGTTGACTTCATTATGTGAGTGTTATTGATGTAGTTAAATTCATAGTCAGAAAAATGGATAATTAAGTTGCACTATGACAGTTAACAGCTTTCATGGAACAGGTAATATGCAATTAAACTGAATCTGTCACTCACGTTTTTGCCACCTAATTTGGCAGCAGCATAATGTAGGGGAAGAGACCCTGATTTCAGGGATGTGTCCCTTACTGGGCTCCTTGCTGTAATTGTTAAATTTTTTTTGTTTATCGGCAGGAGATTATCACTGTAGGACTAGTAAACGTGCTGCCATGTAGTCCTCCATATTCATGAGCTCTGTATAACTCTACCACTGATTGGCAAATTTCTGCCAATGCACAGTGTACACAGAAATCTATCAATCAGTGGTGGCGATGTGGCTATACAGAGCTCGGTATTCAGATAACTGGTAGATCTGCAACAGATAAATCGGAGATTTTATTAAAAGTGAAGCAATCAGCCCAGTAAGTGACACATCACTGAAATCAGGGTCTGTTCCCTTAAATGATGCTGCTCTCAGATAAAGTAGCAAAAAAAACTGATATCAGATTCCTTTTAAAGGGAATCTGTCAACAGATTTTTGCTACCTCATCTGAGAGCAGGATGATGTAGGCAAAGAGATCCTGAATCCAACGATTTTTCACTTAAGGCCCCGTCACACACAGAGATACATCTTTGGCAGATCTGTGGTTGCAGTGAAATCATGGACATATTGTTCCATTTGTACACAGCCACAAAACTGGCACTGATTGTCCACAATTTCACTGCAACCACAGATCTGCCGCAGATTTATCTCTGTTTGTGACAGGGCCTTTAGACTACTGGCTGCAGCCATACTGACACAATCAGAATTTTTAGATTTAGTCATGTAGCAGAGATGAGAAAGCTGCCACCGCCCACACCAGGCTCTCAACAGAGATTGTACATTGACAGTGAGGTGTCAATCAGAGGAAGGGCCTGCCGGACTTCCATGTAGTCCTGCAATGATAAGGGTCCTGGTGTTTAAACAAACAAATAAACAACAGATTGGACTGTGACAAAACAGGCATACCTGATCTTTTTGTGTTAACCCTTACAGTATGCTGGCTTCAGCTTACATAGCAAAATCCTGCTGACAGATTCCCTTCAATGCAATTGATGGTCTCTTTCTAATTGATTTGACCATCAAGAGGCCAAAAATGTAAGTGTATTCATTTTTAAGCCATTTAGTTCAAAATAAATTCACAATATATAGCTAACGCCATTTTTGTGAAAGTCTGAGTTATTCAAATATTGTTATTTATAGCACTTGGTGTAAATGGCATAAAATAAAAAGGCTAAAATAAGAAATACCAATACTGACCCCATCAATCCCATGCAGCTCCAGCAGTGAGGCTCCTGTTGCCCTCCATGGTCTTTGTTTACTTTCATTGAACATTTGAACAAAGACATAAATTGGATGGAAGCGACTACTGCATTAAGTCACGTCTCACAATGTACATGGCCAGAAATTCCCAGGAAGGTAGCAAAGCCTGGTGGGGGCCACAAGGGTATCAGCGCTGGCCCCACAAGGATTGACGTATAGTTTTTGTTTGTTTTTTATCATATTTTATGTTCTTATCTAAATTCTTTTAAACATATCACACATCCTTTATGAAATACGTAAGAAACATAAGCATTGTTATCACCCATGTATTGTGTATGTAGAGAAATCCTTTTATAGGTTTTATACGACTCTTTTTGTGTTGCGTTAGTAATATTAGCCATGTTACCGCAGTCTCACTCACAATGTAGATAACAGTGGGTCACTGTACAGAGGCTTTTGAAAACCTGGGAGGAAGACACCTTGATATGGCCCCAGGTATTCAATGAGGGTATGTGTAGTATCTCCATACTGCAAAAGAAAAAAGTGAAATAGTAGCATGTGTATTCAGCAGCTACCAGTTCTATCATTACTCCTAGAAAGAATTTGCTCCAGGCAAATAGCCTAGGAAGTGAAATGAAGTCCCCCTCCCAGTCACTGTCAGAGGGAAAACTGGCTCATCAGAGAAAAGTCAGTGATCAAAGCCACAGAGTTTAATCACTGGACACCGCAAAGCCTGGGGGGAAAGGGAAGCAAGCAGTAGATCTCAATAATATCTGGTGTCAGAAAGAAACTGATAATTCAATCAATCCTACCTACCGTCTGTAGGACTGCATATTTAACTCTGCCACCTTGGTCCTCTTCAATCCAAGGCTCTTTTACAACGACAGCTCCTTGTTCCTTGGCTTTCTTTAAATAAATGGTTCAAAAAGGTAAAAAAAAAAGAAGGAAAATTAATGTCTTCTTGACGGAAAATCTAATAATTTGGAAATGTAGATGATTCAAACCCAATCAAAAAGGAGACAGTTGCACTCTGTAGTGCTAAGATATGTGTAAGAATTAATATGGGAATATAGACATGCATTACTGCTATGAAAGACATGCACAAACTGAGATACTTAGCACACAAAAATGGCCAGTTTTATGTGAGCCCAACAGCGACCTCTTTTTGAAAACCAATCGGGCTTTACACGCTGCGACATCGCTAGCCGATGCTAGAGATGGCGAGCGTGATAGCACCTGCCCCTATCGTTATGCCGATATTTGGTGATCGCTGCCGCAGCGAACATTATCGCTACGGCAGCGTCACACGCACTTACCTGGTCATCGGCGTCGCTGTGACTGCCGAACAATCCCTCCCTCAAGGAGGAGGGACGTTCGGCATCACAGCGACGTCACCGCAACGTCACTAAGCGGCCGGCCAATCAAAGCGGAGGGGCGGAGATGAGCGGGACGAACATCCCGCCCACCTCCTTCCTTTCTCATTGCAGGCGTGTGGCAGGTAAGGAGAGGTTCCTCGTTCCTGCGGCGTCACACGTAGCGATGTGCGCTGCCGCAGGGACGAGGATCAACTTCGCCCACGCAACAGCAGCGATATTTGAGAATGGACCCCCATGTCAACGAGGAGCGATTTTGGACGTTTTTGCAACGATCCAAAATCGCTCCTAGGAGTCACACACAACAAGATCGCTACAGCGGCCGGATGTGCGTCACAAAATCCGTGACCCCAACGAGATCGCTGTAGCGATCTCGTAGCGTGTAAAGCCCGCTTAAGATTTGTCCAGAGATTTCCAGAAATGCTGGAGCGGGAACAATATAGAGGATTGATTATAGGGTTTGTCAGACATAGGTCAAGGATATACTTTACCCACAGTGTGTTTGCAAGTGGTCTACAGTAAAAACAAATTCCAGAGGACTAATGTAGATAAGCATGTGTAGTATATAACACATGAAAAATGATGTATTGTACAATGATGTAATAAAAAAAACTCAAGACAACACAAAATATATATATAAAAATACAATACATTGAATATAAAATATGGCTTGTTTGCCAACCACAGGCTGAGAAATTAAAAGACAATACACGTATCCAAATATATTTTTATATGAGGTAAGAGGGTGTCTGCAATCTGCCTTTTTTTTATAAAAATTTATAAAGATTACAGGAAAGAGAGTGAAATATATCAGCATAATGTGTAAAATAAATCACATTACAAGTTAAAAAAAAACCCTGAAATTGATCCCAGATATCTGCCCAGACACCGATCCCCATATACGTCTATGAGGACTCAAATCTGATGCATTAAAATGGTGGTAGAAAAGATAGAGGGATTAGAGCAGGCGCGTTATACTTACCGAGTCTCATTAACCTCATGCATATGTGGCGCCCCTGAGGCTCCAGTCGCCACAGAGTATTGCACCTTATTTAAGGTGCGATATTCGCCTCAGGTAAGGAGGGGGTTAATCACCGGGGTTTTACATTCACACTTTACATACAGTTTAGGAGCCTTCTCACTGGGAAGCTGGACTAGGGTAGGCAGGGGGGTTGACCAACATGAAGTTTGGGACTTCCCGGTGACTAGGACAACCACCTGGGGGGCAGGTTCCACTTGGAGTAGAAGTAGGAGCAACTTCACACAATCTTCAGTTAGTCTACCCGGGACTTTAGTTCTAGCGACACGACACCACTACTTTCTTCCTTTTCCTTCTTTCACGGAACCTGTGGCTTGGAGAGGAATGCTAAGCCCGGGTTCCTCACTACTGGATGGGCAACTCTTTGAAAGGACATTTTCCAAACACTGGTGGCTTCTTCCAACTTATCCGAGGTCGATGGGGCCCATTACAGTGGGTGACTGGTACTTCCCTGGGCGCGCGGCATAACAGTGAGTAAAACAACCTGGAACCGCAGCAGCCGACTCGGGCTCTAATTACAGACGCCCATGCTCTGGCACCAATGGCCACCACTACTACAGCCCCCATCATCCTCCCCGGGGGCCCGCTCCACCTGTTGGCAGCGAAACCATCTTGGCTGCTACTACGATCCGCCCCAGAGGACAGCGACAGCAGTGGCGGCTAATCACTGGCCGCGTACCACAGATGGTGTCATAACAACAACCCCGATCATCACCTCCTATCCCCCATTTATTGTGGACACCTCAGGGCACAAAACCGGGCAGGCCACCGCTACATCCCAGATCTCCACACCGGCCCGGTGACAAGTAACAGGTACCAGACCACACCTGAACCCCCTGCCCGCAGGGGTCCCACACATACACACTGCTTTCTTACTCCACCGGCAGTCCCGGCATCTGTAATTGGTTGCAGTCAAACAACGCCCCCAATCTGTGTGACTGCATCTGACTGCAACCAATCACAGACGCTGTGTGTGTCCTTATCGTGGTGTAAAAATAGATAAATACATTGGCATTGGATCCCTGAGAACTCCAGGCCTGAGGTCGGTGCACAGGTACTTTTGAACCTGGGCGCATCCACACTTTTACAGTCCAGGTCAGCCCATAACTACTCACGATGTATTTTTTATACACAGTTTGTATATGAGTAAACTGAACAGATTGGATCACTCAGTGACGAATTACATGTATTTTCCAATCTACTTAGAGACTGTTATATTAAAATTTATTTTCCTATCCATTTCTGACCATAATATATAAAAAAAACTTTCAGATGGACCAACATTAGTGAATCTTTTTCAGACACAGTCTGTTAATATACACATTTCTACATTTTTGTTTAAACTATAGGGGACAAATAAACACGAAGCAAAATTGCTAGTGAATGAGGCCTTTTATTGCTGTAACCTTGCGTATATGACAGCAGACTGTCCTTCACTGCATAGTACGTCATTGTAAGGGCTCACCTCCCACCTCTCTGCCCTCCTCTTATTAACACGTCATTTTTCCAGTAACATATGCATAAAAGAATTAGTAGAGACATGTTTACAGACAGTATGTCACTCTACTAAATGTACAAGATATGATTAGTATGTCTCTGTTTAGTGTTTAATCTGATGCGTATTACTCATTGCTGTTGCACAGTAATTCTGGCCGACATAGAGCACTAACGCATATTTCTACTGTCGCAGAGTAATATTCTATGGCCATCACTGTATAAAAGAAATAATTTAAAGCAGATGGGTAACGACCTAATAAGAAATTGGAATCCTACATACTATATCATCTTGAACATAAAGCAAACTTTTTTTTTAATTCTTTATTTAAAAATTAAACAATTCGATAACCTGAATATAGTTAACATAACATATAAGCAAAGCAAAGTGGACCAGTACATTACAGTAAAATCCTATGGCAGGCGTAAAAATCTTTCAAAAGCAAAAGAGAAAACTGCAATATACCTGTAATTACACAGTGTGAAAATCAAAAAGAAAACGCAAAGCAATGAGAGAAGAGAAAAAAAAAAGAGGAGGGAAGCAGATTACCAATACACAGTAGATCACAAAAGTGAGTACACCCCTCACGTTTTTTATTATATCTTTTCATGGAACAACACTAAGGCGGGCTTTACACGCTGTGACATCGCTAGCATCGGCTAGCGATGTCGAGCGCGATAGCACCCGCCCCCGTCCTACGTGCGATATTGTATGATCGCTGCCGTAGCGAACATTATTGCTACGGCAGCGTCACACGCACATACCTGTGCAGCGACGTCGCTATGACCACCGAACAATCCCTCCCTGTGGGAGGTGCGTTTGGCGTCATAGCGATGTCACTGCGGCGTCACTAAGCGGCCGGCCAATAGAAGCGGAGGGGCGGAGATGAGCGGGACGTAACATCCCGCCCACCTCCTTCCTTCCTCATTGCCGGTGGACGGAGGAAAGGAGATGTTCGTCGCTCCTGCGGTGTCACACATAGCGATGTGTGATGCCGCAGGAACGACGAACAACATCACTAATAAGCAATTAATGATTTTTTTATTCAGGACGACCTCTCCGTGGCGAACGATTTTGGCCACTTTTGCGATCGACTAAGGTCGCTCGTACGTGTCACATGCGATGTCGTTAACGTCGCCGGATGTGCGTCACAAACACAGTGACCCCGACGATAACACGTTAATGATATCGTAGCGTGTAAAGCCCGCTTAAAGATTGGACACTTCGATATAATATAAAATAGTCAGTGTAAGCACAGCTCATATAACGGTGTAAATTTGGTGTGCCCTCTAAATAACTCAGCACACAGTCATTAATGTCTATACCGCTGGCAACAAAAGTGAGCACATCCCTAAGTAAAAATGGCAAAATTGTGCCCAATTAGCCATTTTGTCCTTTCCAGTGTCATGTGACTCATTAGTGTTACATTGTCTCAGTTGTGAATGGGGAGCAGATGTGTTAAATTTGGTGTTATCACTCACATACTCTCTCATACTGGTCGCTGGAAGTTCAACATGGCACCTCAAGGCATAGAATTCTCTGAGGATCTGAAAAAAAGAACTGTGGAGCTACATAAAGATGGCCTAGGGTATAAGAAGATTGCCAGTACCCTGAAACTGAGCTACAGAACAGTGGCCAAGACTATACAGTGGTTTAACAAGACAGGTTCCACCCAGAACAAGGCTTGCCACGGTCGACCAAAAAAAGTTTAGTGCACATGCTCAGCATCATATCCAGAGGTTGTCTTTTTAGAATAGACATAGGAGTACTATGAGCATTGCTGCAGAAATTAATGAGGTGGAGGGGTCTGCCTGTCAGTGTGCAGACTATACGCTGCATACGCATCAAATTGATCTGCATGGCTGTCACCCCATCCCAAAAAGAAGCCTCTTCTCAAGATGATGAACAAGAAAACCCACAGTATGCTGAAGAGAAGAAGACTAAGGACATGGATTACTGGAACCATGACCCGTGGTCTGATGAGACCAAGAAAAACTTTTTCGGTTCAGATGGTGTCAACCAGGTGTGACGGCAACCAGGTGAGAAGTACAAAGATAAGTATGTCTTGCCAAGTAGTGGGAGTGTCATGGTTTGGTGCTGCATGAGGCCTGGCAGCTGTGGGGAGCTACAGTTTATTGAGGGAATGATGAATGTCAATATGTATGGTAACATACTGAAGCAGAGCATGATCAACTCCATTTGGAAACTGGGCCACAGGGCAGAATTCTAACATGAAACAAACCCAAACACATCTCGAAGTTGACCAATGCCTGGTTAAAAACACTGAGGGTAAAGGTGCTGGACTGGCCAAGTATGTCTCCAGACCTCAACCTTATTGAGCATTTTTGGGGCATCCTTAAACAGAAGGTGGAGGAGCTCAAGGTTTCTAACAACCACCAGCTCCGTGCCGTGATGTTGTTGTGGAGGATGGAAGAAAATCCAGTGGCTCCTGGGAAGCTCTGGTGAACTCCATGCCCAAGAGAGTTAAGGCAGTGCTTGAAAATAACGGTGGCCACATAAAATATTGACACTTTGGGCACAATTTGGCCACTTTCACTTAGGGGTGTGCTCACTTTTGCTGTTAGGAGTTTAGACATCATTGGCTGCGTGTTAAGTTATTTAGAGGACACACAAAATTTACACGGTTATACAAGCTGTACACTGACTACTTTACATTGGATCAAAATGCCATATTTTCAGTGTTGTCCCATGAAAAGATATAATAAAACCTAAAAAATGTGAGGGGTGTACTCACTTATGGGATCTACTGTATATAAACTAGGTTTCCATTTAAACAAGATGAAAAAAAAGGTCGCCAGGCCATAGAATCAGGGAACAGCAGGCTACTGTATTCACTGGAGCGCTGAAACTCCATCCAGCAAAACCAAGTTTTATAGAAAGCCTCATATCTGTTGTATAAAGCAGCTGTCAAGTCCTCCATCTGCATTAAATCGTTAACCTTGGAAATCCAAAAAGGACAAACAGGGAGTGTTAGCTTTCATCCATAACAAAGGAATACATGCCCCGGATGTCATCGCCAAAAATCTCAGTAGAGAGCATTTATAGGAGGATACTGAAGTTTCACAGCGCTGAAGGAGGAAAATATTGAGACCCATTTCGGATGTGTGGCCTTTGACAAACTGGTTTATGCTTCTCACCTTAGGGCAAAAAGACAAGACATGACCAAAAGATATGGAGGAAATAATCTTTTTGAGATCTACATCTCTAATAAACTGGGATAATGGAGGAAACATTTTGTTTAATTTTGTCGGGACCCTAAACCATGTTGATAAGATTTTATAGTTTGATTTCTTCAGATGTGAACTTATCGATCATTTATGTGCCAGGGATAAAACCGTAGCCCTCTGTTCCGTGGAGAGAGAGATACCCAAATCCTCTTCACTGTATCACCAGGTGTAGGCTGGTCCAACGGATTAACAAGCAGAGAATAAACTGAAAAAAGTGTACGGCGGATCACACCCTCACCCGCATAGAGATTCTCAAATGTTGAAAGGTTTCATACATTGTGGGGCATCATTTGGAAGGGAGTGAAGAAAATGTCAAAGTTGAAGGGAATAACAGGTTCCCACCAGAGACAAAGCCATTATATCTTGTAGGGCCTCAAGAGAAGGCCACTCCATATCCACTCCAATCTGATTAGCCTCAAACCTTCCCTGAGAAATTCTCAACTGGAAAACTGGATCTACAGTATAAAGTAAACGCTTGACATTTGTAAAATTAATATTCATAGGCCATGAAAAACAACAATTGTGTTAGGACTTTGATGAAATATACAATGTCCTCTTTTTGAAGGTCAAATTTATTTAGTAACTTGAGTATCTTTCCTACTCTATTGTGATTAATAATGCAGAGTACCATGCTTATATCTCACTTACCTGCATAGGACTCAGCTCTCCTCACATGTCTATACTAGTAAATAATTATATTCTCCATGAAATAACAATTCTGGACAATGTTTTCTCGTAACTCTATATTGTGCCATTCCACTGTTATTCCTCCTGGGAATAGTGAATAAATTGGCAACTGGGTGTTGCCGTTCCCATTGTCAAAGGGAACCTGTCACCAGGTTTTCCCATTATAAACTAAGAGTAAGTTCACACAGTGCGTTTTTGGGTGCGTTTTTGCTCAGAAAACTGCATGACTTTGCTTCCCCAGCAAAGTCTATGAGTTTTCATTTTTGCTGTCTGCACACAGCGTTTTTTTTAGCTGTGTTTTTGTGGTGCCCACAAAAATGCAGCATGTCAATTATTTTTGCGTTTTTCACTGCGTTTTCCACCCATTGAGTTCAATAAGATGTTCAAAAACGCAATGAAAACAGCAAATTGCAAATATAGCTGCGTTTTAGTGCGTTTCTATGACTAAAAACGCAGCTATAAACGCAAGGGGTGGGCAGTAAAGTGACATGTACAGGAAGAGGATTCCTTCTATCAGTAAACATAGAAGCGTGAATCCTCCCGGTACTGTCACCGCTGCGTCCACCTCCGGTCCTGTGCATGTCAGCTCCCATGCGGCGCCATGTCTGGGCGGGAGGTGGAGGCAGCTGCGAAAACAAAAGTGAACAGTAGAAAAAAAAATGTCATACTCACCTGTCTGCAGACTCTCAGTGCCATGTCCGCTCCCAGCTCCTCTCCCGGTACCGCTGCTCCGGCTGTGTGCAGACGTCCGGGACACCTCCAATAGCTGCAAGACCTGGCGCTGATCACCTGATGCGGTCACCTGACGCATCAGCTGATCATAAGTCTCGCGGTGACGCCGGCGCCCGGCCGGCTTAACCTGTCAGCGGATGCCGTCAGGAGACTTCATCCCTGATTACCGGCAGCTCCTGCAGCAATTGGACGGGATCAAACTCCGCTCCAGGAGCTGCCGGTAATCAGCACATAAGTATTTTTTTTTGCTTTTTTTGCACTGATGCATCATCTGATTGTATAAATGGCTTTTATACAATCAGCTGCTGTGTCATGTGATTCAAATCCTTGATCCTGACACATCATCTGATCGCTTTGCCTTCCAGCAAACCAATCAGATGATATTGGATCCGGATTGGAAGGCGCAGGACCCTTGACCCAGGATTACTGCGGAGGGGGGTTCTTTATTTCAATAAAGATGGAGTCACTAATTGTGTTGTGTTTTATTTCTAATAAAAAGATTTTTCTGTGTGTTGTGTTTTTTTTTTATCTTTACTAGAAATTCATGGTGGCCATGTCTAATATTGATGTGACACCATGAATTTAGGGCTTAGGGCCAGCTGATAATACACAACCCTAACCACATTATTACCCAGCAAGCCACCCGGCATCAGGGTAGCTGGAAGAGTTGGATACAGAGTCAGAAGATGGCGCTTCTATGAAAGCGCCATTTTCTGGGGCGGCTGCGGACTGCAATTCGCAGCGGGGGTGCCCAGAAATCATGGGCACCCAGCACTGTGGATTCCAATCACAAGCTGCCTAGTTGTACCTGCTGGACTCAAAAATTAAGCGAAGCCCACGTCATTTTTTTTTAATTATTTCATGAAATTCTTGAAATAAAAAAAAAGGGCTTCCCTATATTTTTGGTTCCCAGCCGGGTACAAATAGGCAGCCGGGGGTTGGGGGCAGCCCGTACCTGCCTGCTGTACCTGGCTAGCATACAAAAATATGGCGAAGCCCACGTAATTTTTTTTGTTTGGGGGGGCAAAGAAATCCTGTATACAGTCCTGGAAGGAGGATGCTGAGCCTTGTAGTTCGACAGCTGCTGTCTGCTCTCCTGCATCCACTAGTGGATAGAGTATGCTGAGCCTTGTAGTTCTGCAGCTGCTGTCTGCTCTCCTGCATACACTATTGGATGCAGCTTGCTGAGCCTTGTAGTTCTGCAGCTGCTGTCTGCTCTCCTGCATCCACTAGTGGATGGAGTATGCTGACCCTTGTAGTTCTGCAGCTGCTGTCTGCTCTCCTGCATCCACTAGTGGATGGAGTATGCTGAGCCTTGTAGTTCTGCTCCCCTGACTCTCCCCTGACTCTCCCTCCAGCATACAGTCCTGGATGGAGCATGCTGAGCCTTGTAGTTCTGCAGCTGTCTGCTCCCCTGCATACACTAGTGGAGAATGAAGAACATATGGAAGAAGGAAATGACATCAGACCTTTTTTTTTTTTTCCAACAATCTTTAATGGCAATGTTCACTGATAAAAAAAACGCAGAAAAACGCAGTGAGCAAAAACGCAGCAAAACGCAGCCAAAAACGCACCAAAACGCGGTAAAAACGCATGCGGTTTTTTCATGTATTTTTTAAAAACGCTACGTTTCTGTGCGTTTTTAGCGCTAAAAAACGCACAAAAACGCAGCGTCAAAAAAACGCAGTGTGTGCACATAGCCTAAAGCCACTAGTTTTATCTGCCTTTTACTGCAGTCTATCAACCTGTATCTAAGCCCTGAACTTCCCCTGTACATGGCAAAAATACCATGTATACGTTTACATATGGTGGCTTTAGTTTATAGTTTATAATGGGAAAACCTGGTGTCTGCACACAGTCTGGAATTATCAGCCCAAATTGGATAGTGTAAGGGCTCTTTCAGACTACTGTAGAAATTGGACGAATGCTTTCCAAATTTTTTTATCCGATAGCACACTGACCCATGCTATTCAATGTGAAGAAAATTGTAGTGTTCTAAGAATTTACTCTGAAATTGGATGAGACTCAAGTGTATGGGTGTGAGAAAAAAATGAGATGCCACAGTATGACATCTGATTTTATGGACATGTAACAATTCTGTAGCATAGGAAACTTGAAATGGTTCTGTAAATGTTTAATATCTGCTGAGTAAAAAAATGGACAACACACATGGCAAGTGAGAAAAAAAAAATCTAATTTTTATACACTCGTGTGAACCCAGCCTAACAAAGGTTCAAGACACCCTCCCCCCGGGGTCCGACACCCTGCACCTCCATTGACCAGCTGCTCTTGGTCCCGGCAGCAGCAGCAGGAGGCTGGAAATGCTCTGATCTGGTGCTGCCCCGTCTTCTGATAGTGGCCGCAGCCAGGTATTGCACATCCGTCTCCTATTGATTAGAATGGGAGGTAGATGTTCAGTACCCGATCAAGGACACTATCAGAAGATGAAGCAGCATCGAAACTGATTATTTTTGGCTGTCTGCTGCTGTCACTGGAACTGAGAACAGCTGATCGGCGGGGGTGCAGGGTGACGGACCCTGGCCGATCAGACTTTGATGACCTATCCTAAGGATAGGCCATCAATGTAAAAGTAGTGGACATCCTCTTTAAAGCAGTTGTCAATTGCTTAAAGGTTTTTCTTAAATGAAAGCTACGACAATAGTAATCTGACTGATGCAAGTTCGGCTTCTCTAAAACCCATGTTGCGAGACACTTTACCTGCAGCAACCAATGTCTGGGAAATGTATTATTACACGATGGACATTAAAATGAATGAATATATAAAATGTATAGATGAACCAGGTCCTCCAGAGTGCGTCCCACACCTTGTGCAGCAGTCTCCTATGTAATGTATGCAGCAGATGTAGTGTATACTATGTGACATATGTACACCAGCCTCAGTGTCTCATATATGATGCATACTGCAGCCTCAGTGTTTCTTATGTGATGTCTATACAGCAACCTCAGTATCTCCAGTGTGAGTTATACACCACACACAGTGTATCCTATGTGATGTATGGACCAGTCTCAGTGTCTTTTATGTGATGTATATACAGCAGTTTCAGTGTCTTCTATGTGTTATATATACCCGCCTCGGTGTATACTTTGTAATGTATGTACACCAGCCTCATTATATCCTATATGTATATACAGCAGTGTATGTGTATATACAGCAGGGTCAGTGTTTCTTATATGATATATGGGCATTGTACAGGAATTCCAGAGTAATGTGGTTACCTCTGCACTGCTGGATGGATAGTAAAGGGGCCAATATACTGGATGTGGTTATACAGATGGCAAATAAATACCACCTGCATAACCCCATCCAATATATCGGCTCCTTTACTATCCATCCAGAAGCGTAGATTTAAACACATTACTCTGGAGTTCCTATACAACGCCCGCTGATCGTTGATCTGTGGTTTCTGCAGCAGCTGGATCTACCTTTGATTATTGTGGCCAAATAGTTCTATTTTAACCTCATATATCCACAGGACTTGTTTCCAAAATGCATTAGGCTTGTTTAGATCTACTTTTGCATACTTCTGACGCTGAATTTTATGGTGAGGACTCAGGAGAGGTTTTCTTCTGATAACTCTTCCATGAAGGCCATATTTGTAAAGGTGTCGCTGAACAGTGGATCAATGTACCACAACTCTGAGTCTGAATCTTCCTGAAGATCTTTTGCAGTCAAGTGGGGGTTCTTGATTTGCTTCACTAGCAATTCTATGAGCAGCTCTAACAGAAAATTTGCTTGGTCTTCCAGATGTTATCTTGCGCTCCCCTGTTCCTGTTAACTGTTATTTCTTAATTACATTTCAAACTGAGGAAAGGGCAAATTTAAAACGCTTTGCTATCTTCTTATAGTCTCCTCCTGCTTTGTGGGTCTCCACCACTTTCAGAGTGCTAGGCAGCTGTTTAGAAGAACCCAAGGCTGCTGTTTTTCAGCGCAAAGTTAGAGATGCTGGGTATTTATAAATCCGTGAAATTTGCATCACCTGAACGGTTCACAATAACAGTAATTTTGACCAAGGGTGTCCAAGTGTTTGCATGACACTGCACAGGATGAAAACGATTTTTCCACCACCTCGAGCAAAACAGCAACAAATCAGTGAAATAACAAGAATCTGCATAGCTAATCATATGCTCCCAGGAAGGGGCGCCCTTCCCCTCACCTGCCTCCCTGCTCCATGTGCTCCATTCCTGCCCTGAGGTCTGCCACGACTTCCTCCCATTTCCAGGCCACACGCAGGCCTAATGGAAGGGCCCCTTTAGTTCTATTACCCGAAAGTGATCCTAGAGGCCATCTCACCCTGAAAGGTGTTTAAGACTACCTTCCCTTAGAGGAGGTGCATGAGCAAAGTTGCCTACTAGTTAGTGCATTGCTAGTTCTCAGGTCCCATTACTGTACTGTATCTAGTTCTGCTAATTGTGTCTTAGTACCAGTCTCGTGTCCCTAACCTGTGTCTCATCCTAGAGCCTGCTCTCTACCACCACCTCCGTGCTGCCACGTCTGAGCCACCACCTCCGTATTGCCACGTTTCAGCCACCACCTCCATGCTGCCACGTCTGAGCACACGAGCACCGGATGTTAAGAGACTTTACCAGTCCGTAAGAGCTGACGTCCACTGGTTACTGGCAGTTGTGCATTTAGGCCCCCTGGGGCTGCACCAGACAATCCCTGTATAGGGGTTCGCTACTGGTTAGCTCCCCCAGGGGAGTCCGGTCTACGGCCTAGTGGGTCCACTCCCAGACGCTTGTCTTAAAATTAATAAAGTCCTATTTTTGTATGTGATATAGGTGTATCCCTCTTTTTTGCACACCTTCTCGCCCCTTCTCTTCGCCGCTCGGCAATCGTAACACATCTCTAATGGCAGCTTTACATGGCACAAAATATACAAACCAATCTGTGGTCATTTACTGGCCTGTTTACACTGGGTGATCGTTAATATGTTTTGTGTCCATAGAATACTACTTTATGAGCAGCACATCTCCTGTTTACACAGGGCAACATGCTACCGAGAATGATTATTTTCAATCCAGTTTAAAAATCATCGTATCCAAAAAACAAGTGTTTTGCTTGTTCATCAGCTGCTTGCTGGCGTGTTTAGACAGGCTGTTAGTTGGGAATGCTCTTACCACAATTATTAGCTTGTCTGAATGGGCCGTAACTTTGAAAATCATGGAAGGACTCCTGCACTGCGTGTGATCTAGTGAAGCATGTGCTGGAGCAATTTACAGCTCATGTGTTACATTATATCGCCATCCGGTGGACACAATAATGAATTGTTAGCCATGATAATAAACTTATGGTAAGGAGGCGTCCCAGTACATATTCACACATCAGATATAAAATCAATTTACTACAACTTCAGATGTCTGTTTTTCATATACATATTTATCCATGATTTTTAGAAATAGAACACCTACCCATTATAGTCTAGGGCAGTCATGGCGAACCTTTTACAGGCCGAGTGCCCAAACTGTAGCCCTAAACCCAATTTTTTTTCCGAAGTGCCAACCAATCCTATCATATAAATAATTGATTTTAACCTTACCTTTGCCATCTTCTCTTCAGCAGGGGCATCACGCTCATGCATGCTTACCACACATTGAAGTTGAGCCCCTGCCCTTTCCAGACACAGCAGTTGGATTGATCTTTCTGGAAAAAATTGCAGCATATTAGACAGAGATTTTAGCCTGGAATGCAATCAGATGTCACCCTGTAATCCACATCTACATTTCAAAGTCTGAACATCTTGAAATCCCATAAAGACGTACGAGTGGCTCCCCTCCCCTTCATTGTCTAGTTATGTCCCCCTTCCTCGGCCACTTCCTGGTAAACATGTCCCCCATCCTGATATATATTTCCTACATTCTGGTATATTTGTCCCTATCATGGCCCCATCCTGGTAAATGTTACCCATTCTGGCATGTTCCCCCATGCTGGTAAATGTACCCCATCCTGACATATTGCCCATCCTTGTAAATGTTCCCCCATCATGGCATGTACCCCATTCCTGGTAAATGTCCTCCATCCTGGTAAATGTTCCCCCATCCCGGCATGTACCCCATTCCTGGTAAATGTTCCCAATCCTGGTTAATTTACCCCCATCCAGGTAAATGTACCCCTTCCTGGTAAATGTACCCTATCGTGGCATGTTTCCTCCATCCTGGCATGCATGTTTCCCCCATCCTGGCATGCATGTTTCCCCCATCCTGGCATGTATGTTTCCTCCATCCTGGCATGCATGTTTCCCCATCATGGCATGCATGTTTCCTCCATCCTGGCATGCATGTTTTCCCCATCCTGGCATGCATGTTTCCCTATCATGGCATGCATGTTTCCTCCATCCTGGCATGCATGTTTTCCCCATCCTGGCATGCATGTTTCCTCCATCCTGGCATGCATGTTTTCCCATCCTGGCATGCATGTTTCCTCCATCCTGGCATGCATGTTTCCCCCATCCTGGCATGCATGTTTCCCCCATCCTGGCATGTATGTTTCCTCCATCCTGGCATGCATGTTTCCCCATCATGGCATGCATGTTTCCTTCATCCTGGCATGCATGTTTTCCCCATCCTGGCATGCATGTTTCCCCATCATGGCATGCATGTTTCCTCCATCCTGGCATGCATGTTTTCCCATCCTGGCATGCATGTTTCCTCCATCCTGGCATGCATGTTTCCCCCATCCTGGCATGCATGTTTCCTCCATCCTGGCATGCATGTTTCCTCCATCCTGGCATGCATGTTTCCTCCATCCTGGCATGTATGTTTCCTCCATCCTGGCATGCATGTTTCCTCCATCCTGGCATGCATGTTTCCTCCATCCTGGCATGCATGTTTCCTCCATCCTGGCATGCATGTTTCCTCCATCCTGCCATGCATGTTTCCTCCATCCTGGCATGCATGTTTCCTCCATCCTGGCATGCATGTTTTCCCATCCTGGCATGCATGTTTCCTCCATCCTGGCATGCATGTTTTCCCATCCTGGCATGCATGTTTCCCCCACCCTGGCATGCATGTTTCCCCCACCCTGGAATGCATGTTTCCTCCATCCTGGCATGCATGTTTCCTCCATCCTGGCATGCATGTTTCCTCCATCCTGGCATGCATGTTTCCTCCATCCTGGCATGCATGTTTCCTCCATCCTGGCATGCATGTTTCCTCCATCCTGGCATGCATGTTTCCTCCATCCTGGCATGCATGTTTCCTCCATCCTGGCATGTATGTTTCCTCCATCCTGGCATGCATGTTTCCTCCATCCTGGCATGCATGTTTCCTCCATCCTGCCATGCATGTTTCCTCCATCCTGCCATGCATGTTTCCTCCATCCTGGCATGCATGTTTCCTCCATCCTGGCATGCATGTTTTCCCATCCTGGCATGCATGTTTCCCCCACCCTGGCATGCATGTTTCCCCCACCCTGGCATGCATGTTTCCTCCATCCTGGCATGCATGTTTCCCCCACCCTGGCATGCATGTTTCCCCCACCCTGGCATGCATGTTTCTTCCCATCCTGGAATGTATGTTTCCTCCATCCTGGCATGCATGTTTCCTCCATCCTGGCATGTATGTTTCCTCCATCCTGGCATGCATGTTTCCTCCATCCTGGCATGCATGTTTCCTCCATCCTGGCATGCATGTTTCCCCCACCCTGGCATGCATGTTTCCCCCACCCTGGCATGCATGTTTCTTCCCATCCTGGCATGTATGTTTCCCCCACCCTGGCATGCATGTTTCCTCCATCCTGGCATGCATGTTTCTTCCCATCCTGGAATGTACAGTTAGGTCCAGAAATATTTGGACAGTGACACAAGTTTTGTTATTTTAGCTGTTTACAAAAACATGTTCAGAAATACAATTATATATCTAATATGGGCTGAAAGTGCACACTCCCAGCTGCAATATGAGAGTTTTCACATCCAAATCGGAGAAAGGGTTTAGGAATCATAGCTCTGTAATGCATAGCCTCCTCTTTTTAAAGGGACCAAAAGTAATTGGACAAGGGACTCTAAGGGCTGCAATTAACTCTGAAGGCGTCTCCCTCGTTAACCTGTAATCAATGAAGTAGTTAAAAGGTCTGGGGTTGATTACAGGTGTGTGGTTTTGCATTTGGAAGCTGTTGCTGTGACCAGACAACATGCGGTCTAAGGAACTCTCAATTGAGGTGAAGCAGAACATCCTGAGGCTGAAAAAAAAGAAAAAATCCATCAGAGAGATAGCAGACATGCTTGGAGTAGCAAAATCAACAGTCGGGTACATTCTGAGAAAAAAGGAATTGACTGGTGAGCTTGGGAACTCAAAAAGGCCTGGGCGTCCATGGATGACAACAGTGGTGGATGATCGCCGCATACTTTCTTTGGTGAAGAAGAACCCGTTCACAACATCAACTGAAGTCCAGAACACTCTCAGTGAAGTAGGTGTATCTGTCTCTAAGTCAACAGTAAAGAGAAGACTCCGTGAAAGTAAATACAAAGGGTTCACATCTAGATGCAAACCATTCATCAATTCCAAAAATAGACAGGCCAGAGTTAAATTTGCTGAAAAACACCTCATGAAGCCAGCTCAGTTCTGGAAAAGTATTCTATGGACAGATGAGACAAAGATCAACCTGCACCAGAATGATGGGAAGAAAAAAGTTTGGAGAAAAAAGGGAACGGCACATGATCCAAGGCACACCACATCCTCTGTAAAACATGGTGGAGGCAACGTGATGGCATGGGCATGCATGGCTTTCAATGGCACTGGGTCACTTGTGTTTATTGATGACATAACAGCAGACAAGAGTAGCTGGATGAATTCTGAAGTGTACCGGGATATACTTTCAGCCCAGATTCAGCCAAATGCCGCAAAGTTGATCGGACGGCGCTTCATAGTACAGATGGACAATGACCCCAAGCATACAGCCAAAGCTACCCAGGAGTTCATGAGTGCAAAAAAGTGGAACATTCTGCAATGGCCAAGTCAATCACCAGATCTTAACCCAATTGAGCATGCATTTCACTTGCTCAAATCCAGACTTAAGACGGAAAGACCCAGAAACAAGCAAGACCTGAAGGCTGCGGCTGTAAAGGCCTGGCAAAGCATTAAGAAGGAGGAAACCCAGCGTTTGGTGATGTCCATGGGTTCCAGACTTAAGGCAGTGATTGCCTCCAAAGGATTCGCAACAAAATATTGAAAATAAAAATATTTTGTTTGGGTTTGGTTTATTTGTCCAATTACTTTTGACCTCCTAAAATGTGGAGTGTTTGTAAAGAAATGTGTACAATTCCTACAATTTCTATCAGATATTTTTGTTCAAACCTTCAAATTAAACGTTACAATCTGCACTTGAATTCTGTTGTAGAGGTTTCATTTCAAATCCAATGTGGTGGCATGCAGAGCCCAACTCGTGAAAATTGTGTCACTGTCCAAATATTTCTGGACCTAACTGTATGTTTCCTCCATCCTGGCATGCATGTTTCCTCCATCCTGGCATGTATGTTTCCTCCATCCTGGCATGCATGTTTCCCCCATCCTGGCATGCATGTTTCCCCCATCCTGGCATGCATGTTTCCCCATCCTGGCATGCATGTTTCCTCCATCCTGGCATGTATGTTTCCTCCATCCTGGCATGCATGTTTCCCCATCCTGGCATGCATGTTTCCTGCATCCTGGCATGCATGTTTCCTCCATCCTGGCATGCATGTTTCCCCACCCTGGCATGCATTGTTCCCCATCCTGGCATGCATTGTTCCCCATCCTGGCATGCATGTCCCCCCTCCATGCTGGCATGTGCGTTCCCCCTCCCCCACCCCATGCTGGCATGTGCGTTCCCCCTCCCCCACCCCATGCTGGCATGTGCGTTCCCCCTCACTCACCCCATGCTGGCATGTGCGTTCCCCCACCGCCACCCCACGCTGCCATGTGCGTTCCCCCCCACCCCACGCTGCCAGGTGCGTTCCCCCCCACCCCACGCTGCCATGTGCATTCACCCCCACCCCACGCTGGCATGTGCGTTCCCCCACCCCATGCTGGTGCTGCCCCCACCATCCCCACCTTGGCACAGCCGCACACGAGTTATATATTTTAAAAAAAAAAGCAACACACAACTTACCTGCACACGCTCCCCCGCTGCGCGCTGCTGGGTCCTCAGTTCCCACGCGGCCAGCAGACGGCGCCGGCGCCGCTCGCTGACACTCCTCCGTCTCCTAGGCAACACACCTGCAGCCTGGGGGAGGAGGAGTGTCAGAGCGGAGGAGAAATGTCTCCTCCGCTCCAACACAGATTTGATCTGCCGGCGCGACTGCACTAGCAGATCAAAGCTTCAGGGTCGGGCGACAGCACGCGTGCCAACAGAATGGGCTCAGCGTGCCCCTGGTGGCACGCGTGCCATAGGTTCGCCATCACTGGTCTAGGGGCTGTCCACACATGCGTGTTTTTTGCAGATCACATAATCATGAATGTATGTCAGTTTTTTTTATCGCCATTGCGGATGGAAGTCACCCATACAAGTCTATGGGTCTGTGAAAATTGCAGATATCACATGGATGACATCAGCATACAATCCGTGTGCTGTATGTGATTAACATTACAATGAATAGGAGTTTTGTAATTTATTTAATTATTTTTTTATATGTGAAAATCAATGATGATAGAAAGTGACATTGATCAAACACTGATGAAAATTAGATACAAATTACTGATGAGACTTGAACCATTTATTTATTTTACTATGTGAAGACATACTGAGAACTGCCCTTAACACTAGAAGTCCCAACAATTTCGAGATCCATAGGGTTTCAATGGTAAAAAATGTTAAATGACCCCTCTCTGGGACTTCTAGTGTTAAAGGGGTGGTCCACTACTCAGCATTAGTGGCCATATTGATGAAAATATCATAGAGAAGGCTTTTCTCAAATACTTTGTGTTGCCAATAGTACCTGTGAGCAGTGCTCTTATGGTTCACTCATCCCCATCACATAACCCCTGGGCTCTGCGACCTCTTAGATCCGGTGAGGTCAACTTCCAGTAGACCTGACATCACTGAGCCCGGTCCCAGTCTCTGTGAGTGACTGGACTGTGGGCGGTGTTTCACCACTCGTCACAGCCCATGTCTCCTGCTTGCGGTGCTCTGCAGCGAAGGAGAGAGCGCACGAGATGGTGGGCTGTGACAGGTGGTGAAATTCCTCCCCCAGTCCGGTCACTCACAGAGACTTGGGCCTGCCTCGGTGATGTTAGGTCAACTGGAAGTTGACGTCACCGGATCTCAGAGGTCACAGAGCCCGGGGGTCACATGATGGGGATAATCGGACCGCAATATCTCAGAGTCAGAATTTACTACACAAGGTATTTGAGAAAAGCCTTCTCTATGAGCTTTATATTGATGTGGCCACTAATACTGAGTAGTGGACCATCCCTTTAAATATCTCCCCAATGTTACACTTATAAAAAAAAAAAATAACATAACCTCCACGGACAACACCTTAAAGTCAATAGAACGTCGATGCTAGAATCTCAACATAGAATCCACATTGTCCGGTTGAAAGCAAATCCATGAAAAGCTAGGAAATTTTGGAGGTGTTACTCTCCAAATTATGTGTTGCAAACCTTGCAATGATATCTCATTGCTACCATTTATTAGATTTTCCATTGTACCCAAGGAGGCCCTCATTGATAGATAGATAAATAGATAGAGGTATAGATAGAGGTATAGATAGATAGACAGAGGTATAGATAGATAGATAGTTTTCTTTCTAACTTTTTCAGTTGCTACATAGTAGCAGTCAAGAAAGTGGGAAGTGTGGGTGGGGATCAAAAAATGCGATTGTTGTTAAAAAAGCTTAGGATCACTGGAAAAGAATAGAAGAATGTCAATGTATGTAAACTGAGAAGAATGCTCTGAAATATTATTACATGTATCAAAAGGACAAAGTTAGAGCAAGTACTAGTAAATCATTGTCAAGGCCAGACTAGGGGCAGAAGTCACTTGACACTTGGGCCTTCCTCTTCGTTATCTAGGAGACGTGAGGTTGCCTGAAGCTCCTTCACTGCGGCACATCATCACGGTTTTATCATAGCATTGTTATAGCCTTAGCTGTCTATCACAATGGCACAAGCACAATTGCTCTAACCCCCGGCCATCTCAATATCTCACATAGATACAATTACAGAAATCCGGAGAATGTCAAGGAGAAGCTTTGAGATCCAAACAAATGTCAGATGATTCTAAAGGCCCATGACTGTCAGGAAAGGAAATTATATTTGAAAGTAGTAAATTACAGCCTCCCGTATCTAGGCCATGTTCTACTTGCCCCTTACCAGTTCTCTACAGCATAGACAAAGCCTCTTACTCAGCAGTTGCATTTAATGATGTCAATCAAATTTGGGCCAAAAATGCAACTTTTTTATCACTTGCCAAATTTGAAAAGTGATTTAAAATGTGGGATTTCATTTTAGTTAAAGGGAATCTGTCAGCACATTTTTACTACCTCATTTCAGAGCAGCATGATTCAGGCAAAGAGATCCTGAATCTGATCTTATATCACTTAGATTAGTGCAGCCATTCTGACACAATCAGAATTTTTAGTTTTAATATTGTAGCAGAGCTGAGAGAGCTCACATCAGGCTCTCAACAAAGATTGTACATTGACAATGAGGTGGCAATCAGAGGAGGGGGCGTGCCAGACTGTGACTTTGTCCTGCAATGATAAGGGTCCTGCTGCTTAAATAAACATAGCAAATAAACAACAGATTGGACTGTGATAAGACAGGCATGCTTGAACTTTTTGTGTTAACCCTTTCAGTATGCCGGCTTCAGTTTACATAGCAAAAAACTAAAACCCCTAAGCCTACGATGTATCATTTAGATTACTGGGTGCAGCCCTTCCGACACAATCAGAATTTTTTGATTTAGCAATGCAGCAGAGCTAAGAAAGCTGTCCCGACTACAGCAAGCTCTCTATGTACAATATCTATAGACAGTGCGCTGCTAATCACAGCAGGGGGAGTGTTGGACTACCAGGCAGGAGGCAATGTAGTCTGAGCAATAATAATCTCCTGGTGCTAAAACAATCTTTGCAAGTAAACAGCGCAGTGCTTACAGGTTCTATAGAAAAGAGCGTTAAACCACTGCGCAAGTTTGACCACCAATGCTAGACTAGTCCTCCATATAGTATAATGCACAAATCATAGTCTTCCGTATAGTATAATGCACAGCCCATAGTCATCCATGTAGTACGGTATTATTGCCACCATGTACTCACTGATTAAAAGAAAAAAAATAATAATAATAATAAAAAAAAATACTCACCTCTCTTTGGTCCCTCACTACTCCGATCTCAGCAGGGAGTGTTCTTAAGCTGTGTCTTTACTACTCTGCACAGTGGGCGTGATAAAGTGACATCATGGCACCCACTATGCTGCGCTCTCAGGAGAAGAGCAGTAGGATAATGATGAAGGAGGGAGAGGACAAAAATTGGATCCTACATGTAACATCTGATTGTTATGGATACATTTCCGTTATTAACCTTGGAAACTGTCACGCTAGGTACAGGGAAGTACCAAGCAAACATAGGAAAGGAAAGGAAACCTTGTGTCTAGGGAAGGTGGCGATGATGACCCCTGACCAAACCAACCGCTGGTCCCTGGGGTCCCTCCCCACTCTAGATAGGTTTCACACCTATGTGCCAAGCGTTATACCTGACCCTAGGTATCCCTTGTGCTGGGCCCTAAATAGGGAACAGCTGTGATGAGCTCTTCGTAAACTTCACTAAACACTCAAGAAGACAACAAGGAGGACACTACTTATCCACAGATGACTCCGGTAGAAGTTCAGCAAAGTGTCGGCAACAATACCACAGAGGAGTACAAACCACCTGCTTGCAACCAGAGATAGAATGAACTGAATAATATCACCAGCACAAGTCCAGGGAAGATGGGAGTATTTAAGAACATGAAGAATACTGATAATCAGCAGCTGGATGGAAGGTGGGCGCCTGATGAATACTAAAGGTGGAGAAATGAAAACCCAGCAGGAAAGCTATCTAATGCAATACATACTAACAGCAGGAACAATAGAAAGTCAGGGCGCATTCTGTGCAGCCAAACGCTGTGACCTTCTATTGCCAGAGACCACATGACTGTCACCCGTGACACACCCGTGACAGAAACTGATTGTACAAATTGTTACTGTAAATGTAGTATGCACATGGATGCCACATAGACGTAAAAAAATGACACACTGATGGCATATGGATGAAAATCGGATGATTTTTCATACCATAGTCTGTCCACGACCTTACTGAGATTGGTTATGTATATTTTCTCTAACATAACCTTTATGCGCATTGAGTCCTTTCGGAGAAAAGCACAAAACAAAATGATTGTTGTTGTTTAGCGCTTGTATCGAAATTTCTGCAACTGCATTAGCGAAAAGGATGTCAACAAAAGCCTGGGGCTCCGGAGATAGGTCAGGGGTGGTTTGAAAATATATCTGGCTGGTCTTTATTCTTCCTTGCTTTTAGAACCCTACCCTACGCAATATAAGCAAACCTTTGTATATATTATTTGTTTTATTTACAAAAAAAGTTTCTAGGGATTTTTTAAAGGGAACCTGTCAGGTCTGTTAAGCAGAAGAAACTGCCATAAAGGCTCGCTCACATTCGCGTGAAAAAATTCAGTCCCATTCTGCTCCTGAAAAGTTAAGTGAGTGGAATCCATCTGAGTAACTTTCTGTTATCAGTGCTATGCAAGGGTGCAATTTTTTTCTTCCATAGCATCCATATGCCATCCAGATGCCATCCATATGACATACATATGCCATCCATATGCAAAGTGGTTTTAACATCCTAAACTACTCTATGTAAATTCTTACTAGTTGTCAGAAATAATAAAGCAATGAAATATAAAACTATAGATAGATATCCTGCAGATGTGCCAACCTCCCTACATATTACATAGATCAAAGAGCGAGGCTTCATCGGCCTTGAGCAGCTCTGTGACACCCGGCGACTTTGACGAGCGAAGATGACATCAGTAACATTACAGGCATCACCGCTGTCACTGGGTCACACAGAGGGCAGCGCAAGACCTGGAATGTCTGGTGAGCAGTGACATCAGTAATGTCACCGCTCTCCACAGCAGTTGGGTTTCGTACTACCTGCTTTGTGACCTGGCGACAGCGGTTATATCAATAAGGTTACTGATGCCATCTTTACTCGGATGTGAGAAATTTGCTTTCTAATAAATTGGTGAATGAGGGACAGTCTCTTTCTTTTAATTCTCTCTTTTTAGGTCTTTTAGATTTCCCATTCTGGACTACACCTGATTCCCAGAATATGTCAGACCTGCATGTTTTTTTTTCTAAAACTTTGGTGAACCAGGGAGTGTTTTTTGAAATAAACTATTTTTGTGTGTGGTGTGTGTGTTTTGTTTTTTTTTATTTTGACTTACTGAGTTAGGATTGGTTGTGTCTGATAGATACCACTCTATTACTAACACCAGGGCTTGATGCCAGCTGATACTACACAGCTGACTTCAACCCCAACTGCCATTGCATCAGGGCAATCGGGAAGAGCCGAGGCGAAGCGCCATTTATGTGATGTAATACTTCTGGGGCGGCTGATGTCTGAGATGGACCATGTACCTTGCCAGCTAGAAAATATCAGCCGGCAGCTGTCTATTTACCTTTGCTGGTTATCAAAAATAATTTTTAAAATTATTTATTACTAGTTGTACTACCCGGCTTCGCCAGGGTTAATAACTGCTGTTAACAATATAGAATGTATTAACAAAAATGTATTCTGCACATAAAAAACACAAAACAAATAGAAATGTAATTATTAAATGGCAAAAACTAAGCTAATAGAAGCATTTCATAACATATATTTCAACACCCCAGATATTCCACACAGATTTAACTAAATTGGCCAAGTAATGTGCTCCGTCTGTCTCTTTCCAGGTCTGTGTCTTTCCAGGTCTGTGTGTGTCTGTCTGTCTCTTTCCAGGTCTGTCTCTTTCCAGGTCTGTGTCTGTCTGTCTCTTTTCAGGTGTCTCTTTCCAGGTCTGTCTCTTTCCCCGTCTGTCTCTTTCCCCGTCTGTCTCTTTCCCCGTCTGTCTCTTTCCCCGTCTGTCTCTTTCCCCGTCTGTCTCTTTCCCCGTCTGTCTCTTTCTCCGTCTGTCTCTTTCCCCATCTGCCTGTCTCTGTCTCTTTCTTTGTCCGTCTCTATTTCTCTGTTTCTTTGCCCATCTGTCTCTTTCCAGGTCTGTCTCTTTCCCCGTCTGTCTCCCCATCTCTTTGTCTGTGTCTTTTCCTGTCTGTCTCTTTCCCTGTCTGCCTGTCTCTCTCTGTCTTTTTCCTTGTCTGTCTCTATTTCTCTGTCTCTTTCCTGGTCTTTCTTTATCAAGGTCTGTGTCTTTGCCCCATCTATCTTTGTCTGTCTCTCTGGCTGTCTCCTCCTTCCCTGTCGGCCTGTCTCTGTCCCTGTCTGCATGTCTGTCTGACTCTATCCCCATCTGTCTCTTTCCAGGTCTGTCTCTTTCCCCTTCACCATTTGTCTCTGTCTGTCTCGTTCCCTGTCTGTCTCTAACTGTCTCTTTCCTGTCTGTCTCTCTGTCTGTCTCTCTCTGTCTCTCTCTATCCGTCTCCCCACCGACATCTTATTACCTCACATATAAGCTTCTTATACTATGAATGTCTTTTGTTCCTATAGCAACCAATCACAGCTCCTACTAATAACTTGTAGTTCCAGGCTCCATTTACTTTAATGGAGGCATGTTTTTTGAAGCGTAACTGTAAAACGCGGAGTTATATTTTCCTGTCAAAACATAGTCTACGATGTTCCCTGGGTCACATGAGGGTCTGTGCAAAATTTCGTGATTGTAAATGCGACGGTACGGATACACTTTTCGTTTCACTTTTTCCCCATTATGTAGATAGAGGCAAAATTGGTCAATTGGAACACGCGAGGTTAAAATTTCACCTCACAACATAGCCTATGACGCTCTTGGGGTCCAGACGTGTGAGTGTGCAAAATTTTGTGGCTGTAGCTGCGGCGATGCAGATGCCAATCCCGGACATACACACACACACACACACACACACACACACACACACACACACACACACACACACACTCATTCATCTTTATATATTAGATTAGGTTAAACCAGGATAAACACACTTTAGTGCCTGGTGAAAGGCACTAAAAGGTGTAAGTTCATAATATGTAGGGCAGATGTCAAATTATAAATCTCCATGATGTCTAATCTATCTATCTATCTATCTATCTTTTATTTTTTTATTGATTGCCGGGATGGTTCTAGCTGTGAACTGTGCGTAAAAATCGGACGCATATGGATGGTCAATGTTCTATCCATTTAATTCTCACACCCATAGACTTGCATTGACCAGTGTCATCCAAAATAAGTGGTAAATCACAGCATGCTGCAATTCTTTTTAGTTACGTCGATTAGACCTAAGAAAAAATACTCAGATCTGCTCTGCTCATTGAATAACATTGATCAGATGTTTTCTCTAATTGCACTCCTGCACTCCAGCATATTATAAACTAGTGTGATAGAGCCCTTATAGTTACAGTTATGGCCGAAAGTGTTGGCATCCTTGAAATTTTTGCTATAAAATGAAGTATTTGTCCAGGAAAATTGTTGCAATTACACGTTTTCTTATACATATGTTTATTTCTTTTGTGTGTATTGGAACAACACAAAAAAAGACAAACTGCTTGTACTACTGAAAACGCCATCTTGTCCTTTAAAAAACAAGCTACCATACTACTCCATCAGTGAAAAAATAAACAAGTTATAGCACTCAAAATTGTTTTTATTGTGTAAAAGTAGCAAAACAAAAAAAAAATACATAAATGTGGTATCGGTGTAATCGTACTGACCAGAAGAATGAAGCTGTCTTATCACTTTTACGGCAAACAAAAAATTATTCCTGTATTACTGCTTCTTCGTGATTCTGCCTCACAAAAAGTGGAATAGAAAGTGATCAAAAAATATTATGTCTCCCAAAATGGTACCAATAAAAAGTCCAACTCTCTCCGCAAAAAACTATCCCTCAAATGACTATCTTGGCAGAAAAATAAAAAAAACTATAGCCTTCAAAAGTCAGTGATGCAAACCCCCCCCCACTGTTTTGTAAAAAAGAGTTTTTTAATGTGATAGTAGCCAAACCTAAAAAAAAAATATAAACCTGGTATCGCTGTAATCACTTAAAGCGCAAGACGAATGGCATAAAAATTAAAGTCAATTCTTCAAGTTCTGTTGATTTGTTCATTCTGCTTCCCAAAGATCACATTACAGCAAGGCTCATATTTATCCTGCACTCTACGTTCAGCGCCTACATAGGGGATTACGTGTAAATCTCTGAAAATGTGATTCAGACAAAATTCCCAACAGAAAATGCACTGCAATGAAGGTGTCACTATGACCTCAGGTCTGGAATGTGATCCAGAGGTGTCCATCTTTTTATGCGTGCACAAAAGTGCGGTCAACAACAACTTTGTTCACCTTTGAAAAGATGGACAGCGCTGAAGAGAAGCCAAACAGAGTGTGTATTAAGAGAAAAGTGTCAGTCACCTGGAGTGGTGCTTGGAGTAACCAGCTGGAGGTGGCACCAGACTAGGCATGTCTATTCCTATAGATCAAAACCAGATCTGCAAACTTGTTTTCTTTGAGACATCAGCATTCTTTACAGTAAAATTTACCGTGTTTCCCTGAAAATAAGACCTAACCCGAAAATAAGCCCTAGCATGATTCTACAGTATTTTTTAAAGTATGCTTGAAATATAAGTTCTACTCCAAAAACAAGTTCTAGTTACAGTCAGGGCTGGCGTTAGGGGGAGTCAAAGTGCACAATTTCTCAGAGCCCCCACTCTCTGAGGGTCCGCAGCAGTTGTATTCTGACAGGCTGGTATGCCAGACTGGCATTAGGTGGAAGGGAGAGCAACTAGAAAATCTCACATTCTCCTAGGGGCCCCAGCGTTTATATTGTGATGATAACACTTCTTCAGGACTTTTGTGACATCACATCCTGTGACTAGGTTGTCACCAAAAGGTCTCTTAATTGCAGGAGTCAGGCGTGTGTGTGTGTGTGTGTGTGTGAGTGTAGATACACTACCATTCAAAAGTAGCGCGTGAATGTTGCTTACTGCAACCCGGGGGTTTTACACGCTTGCAGCGATGCAGGGTAGCTTAGGCATACACAGGCAACACAGTCTCTCTCAAAAATGTAGCAGTTTATTAGTAACCAACATAAACTGCCCTTCCAAAACACAATGAAGCCTCTCCTGGCTTAACGGAAAAGGTAAACTAAACACCTTCACATACCGTGGGCTTCAATTCCAATTAAATGTCCATAGTGAAGGTATGGCTGTCTCCCCAGGAGACACGGATTTCTGGTCAGTCTTTGTAGCGGACCGCCCGCTCAGGTTTGGACACAACGAGTGTCAGAGTGGAACTCCCTCAGCCTCCACACACTCAGTTCCAGATGGTTGAAGGCAACCTATGCTTCCTTAGGCAGGTTCCTTCCAGAGGCTCCAACCTCTCTGAGAATAGCAGCCTCTTTACATGCCTGAGGTTGCTCCTCATGCAGGGCTGCTCCACACACTGCTTCACACTCACTGACAGTCTCCTAAATCAGACTGGACTCACCCACAGGTGGAGGTTTGTGTTTCCAGACCTGCACAGCATACTGGCATTGTTAAAGGGAACCTGACCCTTATATGCAGAACCAAGCCTTTGTGGAACTACAAGTCCCATAGCAACTTCTTCACTTTAATATCGCAGGGACCTTCTCCATTGCGACACATAGCGACCATTTACCACATTGGTGGTCGCTACCTCACAAGGGTCATTTAGATTGTTCCTTATATTTGAAAGAAAAGCACTTTTCTCACCTCGTCAATGTCTGGACTATATAATGTCTGTGGAATTAACAGCACTATATAAATGAATAAATATTATTATAATTTTTATGGAAAAAATAAATTATCTGGGTAACCCCAAACTTTTGAATAGCAGTGTACATACGATAGATAGATGATAGAGGGATAGATAGATAGATAGAGTGAAAGAAATAAGTATTTGATCCCTGGCTGATTTGGTAAGTTTGCCTACTGACAAAGACATGAACAGTCTATAATTTTAAAGGTAGTATTATTAAGTATTAAATATTAAGGGTTAATTTTAGCAGTGAGGGATAGAATATCCAAAATAAATTCCAGAAAATCACATTGTATAAATTATATGAATTTATTTGGATTTTGCAGAGAGAAATAAGTATTTGATCCCTCTGGCAAACAAGGTTTAATACTTGGTGACAAAACCCTTGTTGGCAGGCACAACAGTCAGACTTTTTTGTAGTTGATGATGAGGTTTGCACACGTCATGAGAAATTTTGGTCCACTCCTCTTTGGAGATCATCTCTAAATCATTAAGATTTTGAGGCTGTAGTTTGTCAATTTGGAGCTTCAGCTCCCTGCATAAGTTTTCTTTGGGATTAAGGTCTGGAGACTGGCTAGGCCACTCCATGACCTTAATGTGCTTCTTTCTGAAGCACTCCTTTGTTAATTTGGCTATATGTTTTGTGACATTGTCGTGCTGGAAGACCCAGCCGTGACCCATTTTTAATGTCCTGGCCTGGGGCGTAACCACTGCGGTCGCTGAGGTCGCCATCGCGACCGGACCCGGCAGGTTATGGGCCCAGCGCCTGCCCTGCAGATCAGCAGCCGGCTTCTCTCTGTGAGAGAGGAGCTGCGCTATTCTGTGGCAGTCCACGTGGCCGCTATATGGCTCGTGAGTCAGGGGGGCCCAGTGTCAGTGGCGGGGCACCCAGGCCTCCCCTCACCTGTCATCGCACACAGCAATAATGAAGCATCGAGCGGCGACTATATATGAAAAAATGTTGATTTTTTTGTTCAAAAATAAATGTGGAATGTTCATCATGGCCCCTGAAAATTAACCCTAGCCCATCTCTTGGATCAAAAAATAACATTTTCGGGGAAACAGGGTACCTGTCCACATTCATGCAACCAGACATGGTTTGGGCAGCATCAATTGACTGACAGATTTCCTTGTCCTAAATAGGACTAGTCACACACTGGAACACACTCCATGCAGAGCTTTGTGTTATGTCTGTTGGAGGCTCTTAGTGGCTAGTGCATGACACTGGGAAATAAAGCACAGCGCAGAGGGAGTCCCTGTACCCTGCACCTTTCCCTGCAGTTGGCATACACTGATGTATTAAAGGGTGCTTTACACGCTGCGACATCGCTACCGATATATCATCGGGGTCACGTCGTTAATGACGCACATCCGGCGCCGGTAGCGACATAGCAGCTTGTGACACAAATGAGCGACGATCAACGAGCACAAAAACGTGAAAAATCGTTGCTCGTTGACATGTCGTTCATTTCCTTAATATTGCTGCTGCCACAGGTACGATGTTGTTCGTCGTTCCTGCGGCAGCACACATCGCTATGTGTGACACTGCAGGAACGACGAACATCTCCTTACCTGCGTCCACCGACAATGCGGAAGGAAGGAGGTGGGCGGGATGTTACATCCCGCTCATCTCCGCCCCTCCACTTCTATTGGCCGGCCGCTTAGTGACGCTGCAGTGACGTCGCTATGATGCCGAACGCACCTCCCCCTTGAGGGAGGAATTGTAAGGCTATGTTCGCACGTTGCGTTTTTTTCCGCGTTTCTGCAGAGTTTTTGCCTGCAGCGTTTTTGCGCAAAAACGCATGCGTTTTTGATTTCCAGCAAAGTCTATGGGAAAAGCAGAAATCCTGTCTGCACTTTGCTTTTTGTTCAGCAGCGTTTAATTTGCATATTTGTGGTCAAAAACCATGCTGAAAAAGAAGCAGCATGTCAGTTGTTTTTGCCATTTCTGCAGCGTTTCCTTAACATTGGAGTCAATGAGAAATGGCAAAACGCATGTTGAAGTGAATATTCTGCGTTTAATGTGCGTTTTACATGCTTTTTACCAGCGTTTTCCTGATCAAAAACGCAGGTGCAGTAGGGAAAGAACCCAGGCACAAACGTCATTACCTACATCACTTCCTTTTTACTATAAATACAGAGCTGAGTATGTTTCAGTGCCTGCTACTATTGTGATTTATCATAATATAAATACTTTGAGCTACTGAAATTTAAAATGGCTTGGTTCCAGCGAATGAAGATCGATGTGGCAAAATTAATTGCTATGGTAAGTACATGTTTTTTTTTTTATTTTTATACATATTTATCTTTAAATATAGTTTTTAACTTATTGCTAAATGCCTTTAAAAATAAACTTAATATTCCTTGACAACTACACAAATTGTTGCAATCCTACAACTACAGTAAATTGTGTGTTTAACATGTTAGAAATACATACCTTCTTTAATTGTTGTATATGTGCTATGATGTTTGTTTCTTGATTTAGGTTCAAAAATGTTATAATGATAATGTCAAGCTTGATAATCTTATAAATTTAGTAATCACTTCATTACAATTTTTTAAAATTATGTAACAGGTTGAATCCATGCCATGCCTATGGGATCCTACATGCCCTGAATATATGCAAAAAAACAAGAGGATGGACTGTTGGGGAACAATCTGTGCAGAACTGTTCCCACAATGGCATGAGGCTGATGCAGCCTTACAACATAAAATTGGTATATTTGTTGTTTAAATTAATTATTTTATAATTTTACTCTAATTTTTAGAATTAATTTTTCATTTTTGTTTTTTTTTCCTTGCAAAATTAAAATAGAGCTTGATGTGCGGAAAAGGTGGCGTTCTGTTAAGGACAGATTTCACAAGCTAAGGAATGAGGGCATGAAAAGTGGCAGTTCAGCGAAAAAACCCAATTTCATCTATTATGATGAACTGTCATTTTTATGCACAAGTCGGAAAACTAGAGAGTAAGTATTCATGTAACAGTATGTTAACATTGTTTTATAAAAATAATGTTATCATCACAATAAATTACATTGTATTTAATTGATTTTCATGTTTTCTTTCCCTTCAACAGAACTTCAGGAAATGTAGCAGCAGAAACACCTGTTGATGATGAAGAAGGGCAAGAGAGCCTTCATCAACAACAGCAGGAAGGGCCATCAGGCAATATAGAACAAATTTCCTCTGAAAATGAAGGGGAAATAGAAATTGGTAGTGTCCCAGAGAAATCACCACCTAGACCTACACCAATTATCTCAGGTCCCACAAAATATATCAAGCCAAAAAACAAAAGAAAAAACACCAAAAATATACAATTAGAGGAGGAAGTTATTTGTAACGAAACATTAAAATTATTGAATACTAGTGCCCAAGAAGATGACATTGATCATTTTGGCATTAGTATTGCAGGTAGAATTAGAAAAATTAAAGATGTTAAGAAAAAAGATACATGCATGACAGCCATATGTGGGATGCTGACTTGCTATGAGGAAGAGGGTAGTTTCCCTTCATCAGGCTCAATTATTTCTAAAATTGAACAGATTTTTGACGAAGTCAAAAACCCACCAGCCCAAAAGAATACTGCAACTATTGCCCCAAACCCAATCTACATACCAAAACCTTATTCTCTAAATCAAAATACCTATAATCAAAATGTGCACCAACAATATTTGCAACAAGCCATACAAACTCAAAAACCCCAATCTAGCCAAATGAATATACAACCCCCGTTAAATGTAAATTTGCATTCACAACAACAACCTCATGGATATTTCAGCAGCCAATTATTTTCGGATCATTAATTTCATAATGTTCTAATCTTATTTTTCTGTGTGCTGTTTATAAAAAATTATGTATTCTTCATACATATAAATTATATGTTGCACATATGTTGTAATGTGCTTAAAAATGGCTTTGACGTTAATAAAGCTTTTTAAAGAAATAAATTATTTTTTTGCACCAAAATCTGTGTTTGTATACTTTAATTTTGCTACATATGAAGTGTTTTCATGTTCAAACTTGATGATTTTAGAGTTATCATTGCTTCAGGAAATGACATCATAACAAATTAACATAAACTAGACAGGAAAGGCAGACATTTTTGTATTTGAATCATTTAACTTTATTTTTGAGTTCAATGACATGACAAACGCATATGCGTTTTTTAGAAGAAAAACGCATGTAAAAAGCGCTAAAAACGCACTAAAAACGCATGCGTTTTTAGCGCTAAAAAATGGTCAAAAGCCATTTGGTCAAAAACCAAGGGAAGGAAAACGTGCAGAATAAACTGCAGGTACTCCGACGCAACGTGCGCACATAGCCTTAGGCGGTCACAGCGACGTTGCTGACAAGGTATGTGCGTGTGACGCTGCCATAGCAATAATGTTCGCTACGGCAGCGATCACCACATATCGCACGTACGATGGGGGCTGGGTGCTATCATGCACAACATCGCTAGCTATAGCTAGCGATGTCGTATTGTGTAAAACGGCCTTTAGAGTTGCCTAAAATGGTGCTTTAATGACAGTTTCACATAGGCTGGTGTTAACAATGCTGCTTAAATGGATGGACAACATAATAGATCGCATTATTGGAAATGGTTCCTGCACTATGACTGATATCAACAGAGCCTCCCAAGGTGTCCACCACAATGTGCTGATGCAGCCATCGTTATCTGGATTTTGGGTATTTTCTTGGGTGCTTTAATGTGAAGCCTAAACTCAGTGTTGTTATTGCATTTTACAAACTTTCTTACCATTTCATATTTAGACGAATGAGCTGCATTCCTACCTTGGGCTTTGCCATATAGGCATTTCATGTTTCTTCTCTGTGCACGTCCTCCTCCTCCTCGTTCCATTAGCTTATTTGATTTGGCCAGTGATGTCACTGATCTCAGCACTTTGCTCGCTCTTTAGCAAACAATCTTTTTTTCAGATTAAACAAGCCAGCCTTTCAAAGCACCGTCATGTTTGTTCTTACATTAAACACTAACTACATATCCCGCGTCTCACATTACAGCCGCTTTCATTATTACTGAGGTCACGCATTTAAATCAAATAGGAAAACCTATTGCGAACAAGACCCACTGAGGCTGCGTCACACGTTATGGCCGCAGTGTGACCAAAAAATGCAGTTTGCTGCATTTTTCCAAAGTCATGGCAAAAATGTTGTCGTTTTACCACAATTGGAGCAAAAACTGCAAGGTAGCAGCCCAAATATTCCAAGTTTAAAGGGGTATTCCCATCTCCAAGATCCTATCCCAATATGTAGTAGGTGTAATAATAATAATAATAATAATAATTAATAAAAAAAAATATTAGCAAATACCTCCAATTAGAAATGTAGTGTAGTCCTCCGGATATAGCCATGTCTCTTACCTCATGTGAAGGGCATTGCAGCTTTGGTATGCATGGTTACGACCACAAGCAACTAACTGTCACCATAAGAGAGGATGTAACTATGGATACATAAGCTGCAATGCCCTGCACATGAGGTGAGAGACATGCCTATATGAGGACAACAACACTACATTTCTAATTGGAGCTGTTTGCTAATATAATGATGATTATTATACCTACTATATATTGGGATAGGATCTTGGAGATCAGAATAACCCCTTAAGTTTAGGAAAATCATCCCCCCCAAAAAAGTGTGAATACCACCATATACCTATTTATGAAAGTTTATCCTTCCCTTTGTTTTATCCCTTCAGGAGCTATAGTCAATAGCGAACATGACATATAATTTCTGCCATTGCTATGGGAGAGCGGTAGGCGACGGCTTTTGTGCCCAAGTTATCATTATGTTGCACATTTAGGGTATGTGCCCACTATCAGTGTTTGGTGTGTTTTGGACGTAGCATGCTTCAGCTGCATCCAAAACGCTGCGTTGTATAGCACAAGCACAGTGGATGATTTCTAGAAATCCCATGCCCACTATGCTTGTTTTTTCCGCAGCAAACTCTGACCTGTGGTGCATCTTTCCAGACCGCAGCATGTCAATTGTTTGCTGCAGATTCGCACATGTCCTCCGTAGGGAGAACAAAGCGAGAAGACCACAGCGCATTGAACCCTGATAGTGGGTATGAGCAGCTGCCGTCTCCTGCGTTCTCCTGAGGAGGAGACTCGCGGCCCCGCAGGTCAGGACCCGCTGCGTTCAGGACACAGTGAGTCCTGATCGTGGGCACATACCTGTAGTTCTGGTTCTTCCAGCAGCATAAATATACAGAGCATGGCCCCCGTGGGCTTAGTATGTGGCAATGTATGGTCTGCAAAGAGGTAAACATAATCAGTAGGTGCCTGGGCTGCACTTGCACCTGGGTCTTGGAGCTAAATTGGCCCAAAATGTTCCATCTGAGAAAACCAATATTACTAAAGACCTGTGATAGTTGGGGAATCCTGCTGGAGATTTTGCATTAGTCCACGATCCACTGAAAATCATGTAAAGCCAAATGATAGTAATACATTTACCTGAAACAAAAATTCACAGTCTTCAACCTGAAACGCTACGTCCTTTACACCGTCTCCATGCTTGTTTAAATGCTGGCTCATCTCTGGAGAATAATGGAGATAAAGGTAAGAAAAGTATAAAAAGTTTGGTAGCGGTTAGTATAAATTACAATATAAATAATATAAATCATACGGTGTCCGTCATTGTCGTGAGCAGCAGTCTACAAATCCTGCACATAGAAAACCTCTGTGCGAGACCTTATTATATTACTGCACTGGTGGTCAGTAATCCGGTCCATGACTAGATGTTTAAAGCCTAAAGGTGGATTAATCAGAAGGGAGATTCTTGGGTGAATCGATTTCTTAGTCTCGATCTTGTTCAGTTTTTGGGATTTGTCAATCCGTCAATTAGGACTGGTTCACTTTTGCTGTTATTTCCACATGTTTTTCAAGGGTAAAAAATACTGCACATTACAATACCAGGAAAGTGAATGAGATTTCTGCAAAGTTGTACATGCTGCTTATTTCTTCCTTGGAGATTTGAACCGTTTGGTTTTTTTTTATCAAATCTCCCGGATGTCAAATCTTTCAGTGTTTTAGAAACATGTTTCCTCCATTGAAACTAATGGGAAAAAAACGAGAGTAAAAATGCCTCAAAAATGCATGTAAAAACTCATCAAAAACGCGATTCTTTTTTACAACCAACACTTTGATTTCTTTGTGCAGGCAAAAATTTGCTGCAAATTCTCAACATGTCCACATAGCCTTAACTTATTTTTTTACATAAATGTTTTGATATTTTTTTTCAAAAACCAGCATTTCATCTTTAGGGTACGCTCACACGAGCATATGAATCGGACGAGTGCAATGTGAGAAAATCTCACATTGCACTCAGACTAAGGCGGGCTTTGCACACTGCGACATCGCAGGTGCGATGTCGGTGGGGTCAAATTGAAAATGACGCACTTCCGGCATCGCATGCGACATCGCAGTGTGTAAAGCCTAGATGATACGATTAACGAGCGCAAAAGCGTCGTAATCGTATCATCGGTGCAGCGTCGGCGTAATCCATGATTACGCTGACGCGACGGTCCGATGTTGTTCCTCGCTCCTGCGGCAGCACACATCGCTGTGTGTGAAGCCGCAGGAGCGAGGAACATCTCCTACCGGCCTCACTGCGGCTTCCGTAGGATATGCGGAAGGAAAGAGATGGGCAGGATGTTTACATCCTGCTCATCTCCGCCCCTCCGCTCCGATTGGCCGCCTGCCGTGTGACGTCACAGTGACGCCGCACGACCCGCCCCCTTAACAAGGAGGCGGGTCGCCGGCCACAGGGACGTCGCACGGCAGGTGAGTGTGTGTGTGAAGCTGGCGTAGCGATAATTTTCGCTACGCCAGCTATCACCACATATCGCTGCTGCGACGGGGGCGGGCACTATCGCACTCGGCATCGCAGCATCAGGCTGCGATGTCGCAGTGTGCAAAGCCCGCCTAATGTTATTCAATGAGGGAGCATCAAAGGAAAAAACTGGAGAAAACAGGTTTTATGCCGCGCTTGAAGACCACAGACATTGATGTCAGAACAGATGATTCTTTTATTATTTCATTCCTACGCGTTTCGGAGACCCCAACTGTCTCCTTCTTCAGGGAAAAGAACAAAGTTTTCCTTTGATGTTCCACTTGTGTAGCAGGGCTGCTGCTGGACCGCTTGGGCGCTCATTTTTGCTGTCAATGGAGTTGTGACTGGCACAACCCGATCAGGTGAGTGCATTACTTCTTTATGATTTTGCCCAATATATCGGGTAAGACCCTATTGCGCCTTTTCTCTCCCATATAGTTTATTCAATGAGGGAGAGCAGATGATCAGCATTTTTCTCATCCAGATTCTGGATGAGAGAAAAGTTGCAGCATGCTGCGATAATCAGCGAGAGCCGTGTCACCAGCACCCATGCAAGTCTATGGGTGCGAGAAAATCATCAGACTGCACTCGGATGAGATCGGGTCCCTCCGGACGCAGCAATACCAAATATATGTATTTTTTTTTTTTTTTAACATAAATATTCTTCCAAATTTTGGAAACCATAAAATAGGACGTACTGGTACGTCTAATGCCATTAAAGGGTTAAATAGTCTTACCTTGATTTCCTGGATTCAATGGAGACTGAAAAATGAAAAATATCTGTAGAAAGAAAACACATTAAACATTAAATAAATAAAAAATATATGTGCATTGACAAACTAATCTTACAAAAGAAACATACAGAAGTCCTTGAAAGTTTGTGATCTCCTCAGAATTTTTAGTTTCATATTTGACCTAAACCTACATCAGATTTTCAGCCAAGTCTAAAAAGTAGATACAAAAAACAAATAGAAAAAATGAGTCAATTTAAACCAAAAAGCTTTATTTTGATCTCCTAAACAAAACTTTATTCTAATAGCTTAACATTTCAAACACTAATGTGAGAGAGGCCTTTAGTTGCTTATAGGTAACCTTAGGTTTCTTTGTTACTCGCGGAATAATATACTATTTGCTCTTAGAGTGATCTTTGTTGGTCAACTACTTCTGGGAAGGGTAAAAATTTTCTTCAATTTTCTCCATTTGTAAACAATTTGTCTGACAGTAGATTGGTGAAGTCAAAATGCTTTAGGGATGGTTTTGTTGACTATGCAAGCCTGATGAGATTGAACAACTCTTCTGAGTTCCTGTTTTATTTGTGTCATGATATACTTCAACAAACGTTATGAAGATCAGACATTGACAGATCCTTGTTCTTCAAATAAAACAGGTTGTCCACTCACACCTGATTGTCATCTAATTAATTGAAAACACCTTCAATTTCATCTGCAAAATCTTTGCAAATTTCACTTACTTTTGCAACTCACAGACATTATATTGAATGATTTTCCTCAAAATTTGACAATTTTCACTATTTTTGGCTCTATTGTTTGATTTGGTTCTCATTATAAATTTTTAGGACTTCGTAAACCCTCACGGGATTTCAGAATAAATTTGAAGAGACATTGAAGCACCACTGTATGCATTTTGTGAAGATATTCCAGGGTTCTACAGGCAAAGGAGCCATTGCTACTATACCAAAAAATAACTATAGCATCTATTATGTATTGAAATACAAGTAAAAACTATGCTTCTTCCTATCGATATCTCAAAAATATATTACATCTGGCTGAAGATGGGAAAAAAAGAGACAATTGCACATAGGAAAACATCATGAGGTAAATGGGAATATGGAGTGAGGAAGTGCTCACCGGATGGCGTTGTGGTTGGCACAACTCCAATAAATGTTGTTGTTACGTCACCACCGGAGTCCGCTCCATCGACTTCTACTCCGATCGCCAGGCGACATCATATTCCTGCCGTGGATAGTGCTGGTGATGGGAGAGGAGTTGATGCCAGCGGCGCAGGTGGGCACAGGCTCCGCTCATCCACTGGTCTGGGTTTCCTGGGGATCTGCAGTGCCACAGGCTGACTGTAGGTGGCAGGTGTCTCCCAGCTGAAGTACTATCATAAACCTACAGCCTATGGGAAGACACCACACCCTTTTTAATGCCCCTCCTGTCTGCTGACCTCTGCCAGAGATAGTTCTGAAAATTCTGGCTCCTGTTTTGTCCTGTTCTGTAATTTCGTGTGCTGATTACCACTTGTTTCCTGACTACCATCCTGCCTGCTGTTTTTGTACCTCGCTGCCCGATCCGGTTTTGACCTCTGCTTGTTTCTGATTACGTCCTTGCCGTACGTCCGTGTCGATTCTGTCCCTTTTCCGCAATTCCTGGTTTGACCCTGCCTGACGACTACTCTCTCAGACTGCAGCCTTCTACAGGTAGTGATCTCAAGGGCCCTGTGTAATTCCAAATTCCTGTATAGGGGTTATATGGTTTCAGGGTTCTGGGGGTCCTGCTTGGTGAATGGTATCCCTCTAGCCTGTCCATTATATACCGTCTGAGTCTGTGGATCCAGGCAGGCATTAAATTTGTATTGTAATTAGTATTTCTAGTCACGCCAACAGAAGAACTTGTTCTCCTGTATGTAGAATGATAATTGGTAGAGGTATAGTAGTATAATGCTGACTACACTGCAGTAGAAGAACAGTTCTTCCGCACTCTTGGGAAACTTTAAGTAGTTTTTTTTATTAATGCATTTCAGATTTGACTGAATTATTTTTCAAAATAAATTACAGATCAATAGAACCTGAAACGCGTCAATAAAAAAAACTTCTCGAACTTTTCAAAGGATGTAGAACTACTCTTCTTCTACAGCAGCTTGGTTTGTATTATACTCCTATACCTCTATTAATTATCACATGGCTGAAAAACTAAGAGGAAAGAAACGTTAAGGCTAGGTTCGCACACTGCGTCTTTTTGACGCTGCGTTTTTGTGCGTTTTTGGCCGCTAAAAACGCACAAAAACGCACCTGCGTCGAAAAAACGCATCAAAAAAGGCATGCGTTTTTGCCGCGATTTGGTGCGTTTTTGGCTGCGTTTTGCTGCGTTTTTGATCTCTGCGTTTTGCTGCGTTTTTCAAATGCATTGCATGGGCGGAAAACGCAGAAAAACGCAGGAAAGAACTGACATGTCCATTTTTTTTTTTTAACTCAAAAACGCAGGTAAAAAAACAGATGTGTGCGGACAGCAAAAATGAAAACTCATAGACTTTGCTGGGGAAGCAAAGTCCTGCTGTTTTGAGGAAAAAAACGCACCCGAAAAGCGCGCAAAAACGCCGCGAAAAACGCACTGTGCGCACATAGCCTAAGTATGTTGGATTTCAGCATCCTAGATCCTTTGTTCTCTTGAGAGATAAACTGCTGCTAGAGGCGTCCGGCAATGGTTTGAGCCATAGACAGATAAGGCAATTTGCCCTACACTAGTTTTACCTCAAATGGACTACCAAATGGCTCTATTTCACACTGCAGTTTCAAGTTTTCCTTATACTGTATCTACTTTTTGCACATTTTGTTAATATACTTTTTGTTCTTGAAAACCACTGTGTTAACTGAACATTTCAGTTTTGCAGATATCATTACAGCGACTTTTTTATCTCTGACAATGACCTTAGGGAAGGACTATATCTCTTTGTTACAGACAGACCTTGAACATCCTGAGAATCAGTTTGTGGTTTTCATGACTGGTAGCATTTCAGATTTTATAAAGTTACAGAAAAACCCAAGATAAAGAAAATCTGGGATGTTCAAAATAAACAGAACTCTATATGTGCTCATATCTAGGGATTATGAAAGCAGAGAGTGCCTCACACCCCACCATAGAAATAATAGAGGAGACACTAATTGTCACGATTAGGCTGGGGCTACATGATGACATGCATGGTGGACATCAATTCTTAGATTTTGTAACTATGATTTTGTTGTCAATCAGTGGTGTGGTCGGGGTTATACAGAGCTCAGCATTCAGAGAACTGGTAGATCTATAGCAGGGAAAACTGATTTTTATCAGAGCTTCAGAAAGTAGCCCAGTAATCACTTGGCGTCACAGCATCACTGTCATCAGGATCTCTGTCTCTACAGTTATGGCCAAAAGTTTTGACACTGAGACATATTTTGGTTTTCACAAAGTTTGACATGTCAGTGCTTTTCGATCTTTTAGTCAGATGTTTTTATTGTAATTGACGTACAATTATAAACGCTCAATTAGGTTTTAAACTTTTATTGACAAATACATCAAGTTTAGGCAAAAACTTAATATTTCCAGTATTGACTAGAGATGAGTGGATCCATGGAAGTTCAGTTCGGCAAGTTCAGGTGGACTTTAGATGGAGATCGGCTTGGGACCCGGAGTTGACCTGAATCCCAATGGGTTACTAATTGGGCAGCCACAAACAGAACACTACAAGAGGCAGGTGAGAGGGATTTTTCCTATATCCAATAACACTGTTGTTACTCCCAGCGTGAGCCGTTCAAACACTGCAAGTGGCTCACACTGGGCTGAGCACAGCAATGCTTGCTCGCTTGAGTAAAGCACCCAAACTCTGGGTTTTTTTTTGTTTGTTTGTTTTTTTAAATTTGAGTTTGGTACGACCACTTAACACCAAACCTGGGCTTTCCTCATCTATAGTACTGACCCTTATTTTTCCAGACTTCTGTAATTCACCTTGGCATGCTGGTTATTATCTTCTTGGACAAATTCTGACTCCATGTGCACATACCCTAGCTTTGATTGTAATATTGCAATCAGCACATATATAAGTATAGAGGTGGTTTCAAATTCTTAAGGGACCTGACAGGTTCCCTTTATAAATTTCCTAAAAAAGAGTTTATAATCCCTTAGCTGTTTGCTTTATCTTGGCTGGTTGTCAAAGTAGAGGTGATCCCACACCATTTTTTAGATTATTTAAATAATTTTTAAAATGGTCTGGGCTTTGCCCTATTTTTGGTAACCAGCCAAGATAAAGCAGATAGCTGGGGGCTGGTATTATCAGGCTGGGAAGGCCTATGGTTATTTGGCCTTTCCCAGCCTAAAAATATCAGCCCTCAGCTGCCCCAGAAGTGGCGCATCCATTAACTGCACCAATTCTGGCGCTTTGGCCTTCTCGTCCCAATTTTCCTGGCGTGGTGGCAATCGAGGTAATACTTTCTTAATTTATTTTGAATTAATAAATTGGTGAATGAGGGAATGTGGGGGAGTCTTTATTCCCAAATTGGAAACTTTGAGTAATTTCTTAATTTAATAAATTGGTGAATGAGAGAGTGTGGAATATTCTTTATTCAAATAAACTATTTTTTCCCCATGTGTGCATTTTTTAACACTACGCTTGCCGGGTTAGTAATGGGGTTGTCTGACAGATGCCTATCCATTATTGACCCCTGGGTTGGATGCATCAACCCCAAAAGTATTACCCCGATAGACACCCCACCAGGGAAATCAGAAGAGCCGGGCCAAGTGCCAGAATTGTAGCATCTAATGGATGCGCCACTTCTGGGGTGGCTGCAATAACAAAGAAAAAAGCTTGCATCATGGATTTGCAAACCTTCAATAATTGTATTATACAAAAAAAAATATATGAAACACCACATAATATAAAAACAAGTAAAACAGATATGTAAGGATCATATCAAAACGTTGGAACGCCATTACTTTAACATTTCTCTTTTGAAAAGGATAGACATTACTATATTGTTTAGCTGGAATTTTTTTTTTTTTTTAAGAAAATGCTCATGTCTAGATATTATTATTATTATTATTATTATTATTATTATGCCCCCGGCTGTTCATTTGATGCATCTTCAAAATTTCCACTAAATGTGTCCAGTGCTGGTGAATTCAACCAAATTTTACATGGCCGATTTTTATCCCCTGGCCTAAACAATATCAGAAACTAAACACTCCACAGCTCACAATATCCACACAAAAGAGCGTTTTTTAAAATATTCCAATGAAAATATTCAAATTTTTTATGATTACATTATAAAGAACAGTAATAGGAATATTTGTAGCACAACTCATAAGACATAATAAGACCCAAATAAAGCGGAATCAAGTAGACACAGAAAATATATTATTGACCAAAAATATATCTAAAATTCATATCAACATCAACAATTCATATCAACATGTTTTTGTATCGTCCTGGACTACTCACCTTGTTCTGCTTCACAACATGAGACACCTCTTCTCTACTGCCGGTCTCCAGTCCTTTGTATGCAAAAGGTTCAAATCCCATTTTATCACAATAGAATGATGCAGCCTACAAAGAGATGTCCATAATTATATGTGAAAATACATTTTATTGTATTGCTGTATAATTTGATATATTCCACTGCTCAACAAACCTGTCTTGCATTTCCAACCCAAAAAGTAAGATGATGGAAGGTTAGAAAGCGACCTCTTTCATGCTGAAAAAAAATTGTATTAAAAAATTATAAAAATACATTTACATTGAAACTAGTAAGAAAGACTTACAAGAGGACACAATATTTGTTGAATACTTCCTCATGCGAAATGATTGGTGCCGATGACTTTACAGAGTTATGGGCAGGATTGGCAGATATTGTGCACATGTCCTAACATAATGAACAGGACGTGTATGATAACGGTCGCTGGTGCACGTAATTCCGAAGGTGTGCAGGTCGTTTTGTCATTGGCACTGTTCACTTACAGTATGGAAGACAGTGGCTCCGGATGGTTTTGGATAACCCCTAAGGAACAGGCCATACTTTGTCTTTATCAAGAAGACAAAGAACTGTCTTAGTATTTTGCATTGTAAAACACTTCTTTTTTTGTGTCTGTATGGTTTTGTGTTTTTCAGCTCTTGTACAATTTGGTTCTACAATTTTGGCATAGGAAAACACTAATGTAACCCCTCAAATGTTACATATTTTATTTAGTTGTTTTTTTACCCAGTTCATGGCTGACCTACATTAAGCTGTAATTACTTAAAATGTTGAGAATTATGTGTCGGGAGAAGAAATCACCACTAGGGATGAGCGAACCTGAACTGTAAAGTTCGGGTTCGTACAAGACACTTAGTATAAAGTGCTCAAACCCAAACATACAGAAGTCCATGTCTGAGATCACAGTTTGGATGTTGTTTGGATGATGAATAAAGCTTGTTGAAAGGCTGCAGTGCAGCCAATCAACACGATTTTCGGCATGGGGAAGCTGCAGGGACACTGCTGGGAACAAAATAAAAATATAAAAAAACTGAATCAGCATGGGGTTCCCCCTTTTTTGATAACCAACCAAGGTAAAGCAGACAGCTGAGGGCTGTAGTTTGCAGCTGTCTGCTTTACCTGCACTGGTTATCAATAAAGAGGGGGACTGTATGCCATTTTTTAACTTTATTTATTCCCTAGTGGTGATTAGGGATGAGCGGACCCATGGATGTTCGGTTCGGTACCTGAACTTGACCACAGACCCTGAACCTCATATAAGTCAGTTGGGATCCGAACTTTGGTGCTGTAAAATGATTGTAGTAAGGGTTAGGGGGCTGCAAAAGGAAGAAAAATGGAGGTAAGAGCAGGACAATTGCCCTACAAACAAATGTGGATCCTTACTAAGGAGGCTAAGGATTGCAGAAAGGAAGGGTATAACTGCTGGGATCTTTGCAGTTATAGCAGGAGTAAAGCTGTTGTATGTATTTCAGTATCACTCCTTCCGCTCATCCCGCAAGATGTCTTAGAAAGAAAAGTCCCCTTCTTAGTAAACCCTCAATAGGTAGGAACACCGTTTTGTCAAACGTAAGATGTCCATGTGTTATATGTAGGCCAATCACCTGGATAGTCACTGGTTGGTTGCAAAAAATGTTCAAGCTTAAAATATGCTCTCTTTTGTGATTTATGAAAATTTTTGGAACCCAGTATTCTTTGACAATGTTTTAGTCGCTTAAATAGTTTGGCTATGGGCTTGTCCAATTACTCTCTGTCAGACTATGGTCACCTTCCTATCTTCCTTAATATGCATTCCTGTTCCAGTAGGTCTTAATATATGTTTACTTGGACTACTAGACTAAAATATATGGTGTCATCATACCAGAATCTTCCTTAGAGAAACGTTATTTCTTGCCAGGAAATTTACAGCTACAAGATGAATGGGTAATTCCCTCCCAATGTCAAGGGCTTGGGTTGATCCCGTAAACACAATAATCACATATGAGAAAACAGTATATGAATAGAGGATTTTCTCAGAAATTTGGGACATATGGAACTAATCGGCGCAGACGGTTTTTCACAATTGAAGTATCATTTATACTACCAGTTAAAGGTGACATATAGTTTGGAAATGTTGGTAGGAATTTTACAGTGGGCAACAAAAGGTTTTATGTTTTTATTGTTAGATCTGAACAATTTAAATTCGGAGCTTGTACATCAGGTTTGATGACAGAAAAGTAACATGTATATTGGTTCTTGGTTCTCTGCTTCTTCAACACAAAATGGGTTTTAATTGACTTGGTAATATCAAACTATGCAATGATAAATGTACCTGAGCTGCTAATATATATATACAGTGCTGGCCAAAAGTATTGGCACCCCTGCAATTCTGTCAGAGAATACTCAGTTTCTTCTTGAAAATGATTGCAATCACAAATTCTTTGGTATTATTATCTTCATTTAATTTGTCTTCAATGAAAAAAAAAAAAAATTGTCATAAAGCCAAATTGGATATAATTCCACACCAAACATAAAAAGGGGGTGGACAAAAGTATTGGCACTGTTTGAAAAATCATGTGATGCTTCTCTAATTTGTGTAATTAACATCACCTGTAACTTACCTGTGGCACCTAACAGGTGTTGGCAATAACTAAATCACACTTGCAGCCAGTAGACATGGATTAAAGTTGACTCAACCTCTGTCCTGTGTCCTTGTGTGCACCACATTGAGCATGGAGAAAAGAAAGAAGACCAAAGAAATGTCTGAGGACTTGAGAATCCAAATTGTGAGGAAGCATGAGCAATCTCAAGGCTACAAGTCCATCTCCAAAGACCTGAAAGTTCCTGTGTCTACAGTGCGCAGTGTCATGAAGAAGTTTAAAGCCCATGGCACTGTGGCTAACCTCCCTAGATGTGGAAGGAAAAGAAAAATTGACGAGAAATTTCAACGCAAGATTGTACGGATGGTAGATAAAGAACCTCGATTAACATCCAAACAAGTTCAAGCTGCCCTGCAGTCTGAGGGTACAACAGTGTCAACCCGTACTATCCGTCGGCGTCTGAATGAAAAGGGACTGTATGGCAGGATACCCAGGAAGACCCCACTTCTTACCCCGAGACATAAAAAAGCCAGGCTGGAGTTTGCCAAAACTTACCTGAGAAAGCCTAAAACAATTTGGAAGAATGTTCTCTGGTCAGATGAAACAAAAGTAGAGCTTTTTGGGAAAAGCCATCAACATAGAGTTTACAGGAATAAAAAAGAGGCATTCAAAGAAAAGAACACGGTCCCTACAGACAAACATGGCGGAGGTTCCCTGATGTTTTGGGGTTGCTTTGCTGCCTCTGGCACTGGACTGCTTGACCGTGTGCATGGCATTATGAAGTCTGAAGACTACCAACAAATTTTGCAGCATAATGTAGGGCCTAGTGTGAGAAAGCTGGGTCTTCCTTAGAGGTCATGGGTCTTCCACCAGGACAATGAACCCAAAACACACTTAAAAAAGCACTAGAAAATGGTTTGATAGAAAGCACTGAAGACTACTAAAGTGGCCAGCAATGAGTCCAGACCTGAATCCCATAGGACACCTGTGGAGAGATCTCAAAATGGCAGTTTGGAGAAGGCGCCCTTCAAATCTCAGGGACCTGGAGCAGTTTGCCAAAGAAGAATGGTCTAAAATTCCAGCAGAGCATTGTAAGAAACTCATTGATGGTTACCGGAAGCGGTTGTTCGCAGTTATTTTGGCTAAAGGTTGTGCAACCAAGTATTAGGCTAAGGGTGCCAATACTTTTGTCTGGCCCATGTTTGGAGTTTTGTGGGAAATGATCAATGATTTGATTTTTGTTTCATTCTCTTTTGTGTTTTTCCATTGCAAGCAAAATAAATGAAGATAATAATACCAAAGAATTTGTGATTGCAATCATTTTCAAGAAGAACCTGAGTATTATCTGACAGAATTGCAGGGGTGCCAATATTTTCGGCCAGCACTGTATATATATATATATATATATATATATATATATATATATATATATATATATATATATATACACACGCACACACATCTCCTGAAGAGCAATTCGTATTGTTGGACTTTTGTTTGAAACTTTTGAAGAAGTTTTTGGAATACTTGCATTATTGTTTTGTAATAGTTTTCAATAAAATGAATTTAATAAAAATGCTTGGCTATGAAGATGGACCCACCATTGAATGTACCAAATAATAGATGCGTATATAATGATTTCTATGTTTAAAATGTATACTCATTCATTGTATTACCTTCTCCCCTTTGTCAGTGTAAGAAGTCTGAAAAAAGAAAAACAACAAGATAAAAACATATATCTTTATTCAGGTATTTTTTAACTAAGACATAAAGAAGAAAAGTATTATATGTACACTTTGGAACAATTCATTATTCTTGAATAACGGTGAGGGGACGGGAATCAGTTTTGGGCTCCACCTTTTAAAAAAGATATTGGGAAGTTAAAGTCAGTTCAAAAGTGGATTAGAAGGAATGGAAGTCCTTTCCAATAATGAGAGGTTAGAAAGTTGAGCTTATTTAGATTAGAAAAAAAATGTCTCAAAGGAGATCTCATTGATATGTATAAATACATGTGTGGTCAATACAAAGGACTGGGACGTGACTTATTCCTTCCAAAGTCAATACAAAGGGGGCACTCATTACATATGGAGAGATTCTGGTGTCTTAATAGGAAAGGGTTCTTTACAGTTAGAGCAGTCAGACTGTGGAATGCCCTACCACAAGAGGAAGCAATGGCAGATACTATAGCAGCATATAAAAAAGGGCTGAATGCTTTTTTCTTTTTTTTTACAATAAATAACCTTATAGGTTATAAATAATCTAGCTATAGAGAATATCTAACTGGTGGAGAAAAATTGAACTTGACAATCAAAGTCTATTTTCAACTTATCACACTTTGTAACTTTGATCAGTCCATAATAATGAATTGTTGTATATCTACTGAAGAAACTGCTTTGAAATTGACCTAAGTAGCAATATGACATGCAGTGTCTTATTAGATTTAATACACAGTGATCTCAATATAATAGATGGAAGTATCACGCTTTGCAAATAAATACTTGTTTCCATACAACATGTAATAATATATGTACATGCCAAGAAAAAAGTGTGCAGGAACAGAAATTAATGTAAAAGTATATAAAATTGTATTCATAAGTAATAAAAAAGACAAATATAACATTACAAACATATAGATACCAGGGAAACGTGTGTGTGAGCCAAGACCAAGCAAATTAGGCCACGTGAATGCGTTGAGTATTTGGTGATTTTTTTATCTCCGTGTTTTGAAGTCAAAACCAGGAGTGGGTAAATAATACAGAAGTGGTGCCCGTGTTTCTATTACACTTTTCCTCTGATTGTTTCAGTCCTGGTTTTGGCTACAAATACTGAGGTAAAAACTCATCAAATACTCAACGTGTGCACATGGCCTTAAGCAGAGTACAAAGTACCTTGTATAAAGCCTAGTGCAAGAAAAAAAATTAATTAAGGGATTCAGCATAAGGAGATCAACACCACAGTATGGAGTAGAGACAAAAACTTACTAGTAAGAAAGAAAAACGTGATTGCATTAAGAAAATAAGGTACCCCTGACAAAGCTGTGTGTGAAACGTGACTTGGATTTCATGGGTGAGCCCAATACTAGTACACTTGTCCTTTGATTTACATGTGATTTTCTTAACTATTTCTCAGCTGTACCCTATGCTCAGCATTCAATTATTTTTTTCTGTCTAGCATTTTTATTAGGGATGATTGAATACCTCAAATATTCGTCAATGTCCATATTCGCCGAATAGGTCGCCGCTTTTCGACTATTTGCGAATATTCTATGCGCAATGTAAGTCTATGGGAAACCCGAATAGTTGCCGAATAGCAGCTATTCGGGCTTCCCATAAACTTACATTGCGCATCGAATATATATATTCGACCTATTCGTCAAATATTCACAAAGCCGAATATTGCTGAAAATTTGTGATATTCGATCAGTACTAATTTTTATGCTTCTACTCCACATTGTGGTGTTGGTCAACTTCTACTGGATTTACTTGAACACATTTTTTTCATGTATTATGCTTCCATAAAATCTTTTTTTTTTGGTATAGGCTTAATTTTTCATACTTTTTTAGGAACAAAATTAGTTCAAAATTAGTGCAGAATGCATTTATTGGCAAACATGTAATAATATATGGTGGCATGCAGTATCATTCTTTGGTGGTCATTCAGTGGGAGCCTGGAGTTCCTAGCTGTGTCTCGTGTATATCTACAGTATAAGTTCTAATTATCCTAATACTCTGCATCCCAGAAATTTGTCCTGCTCACAGTGCTCAGGGAACTCTCTCCCCACAAATTACAGTAAACAGAACTTCTGAAGATTTCCTTTTGTAATCAGAATGTCAAGCACTTTTTTTGACATCTGACTGCAGAATCCTCACCCAGTAGGCAGACAGTTATGGATTAGTGTTGAGCGGACCCGGATCGGCAAAATCCGGATCCGCACTATTTGAGTGGCAGATCTGAGTCCGACCCGGACGCGGGATTCCGGGTGCACGATCCGGATCCCTTTTTTTGGGGTTTTTCTCTTTCTCTCTCTCTCTCTCTCTCTCTCTCTCCTCTCCCTCTCCCTCTCTCTCCCTCTCTCTCCCTCTCTCACTCCTCCCCCCCCCGGATTACACTCCCCATTGACATATATAGGGCCGAACTCCGGATCGGATCCGGACTTCTTCCCCAACCCGCCGGGTAGCTGCCGGACCCGGTTTTTTCACTATCCGCTCAACTCTATTATGGATCACTTTCTACTTCCGGATTCCAGTGACTTTATACATTAATCTACTTTATTGTTCCTATTTTGAGGATTTTCCTATAAAGGAAAGTCTTTTTTTATCCAATACTCCAGACTTTATGCACTTATTAAACTTATAATGGCAAATAATAATAATGCACATTCCTGCCCACTCATGAGCTGAACCTCTATGGTCCACTGTAGTATAGTGTATATTGTAGCTATAGTGTTAGTAAAAATATGTCAAAATATGTCAATCTTAAAATGCTATTTTTCTATTTCAACTTGTATTCCCTCAGAATAATCTTGCAGTCAATGTTGTATATATGAAAAAAGTATAATTTCAATTCACATTGACCCTTTTCTCCTTCTCAGTTGGTGAATATTCATAATTCTTTTCTGTAGGCCTTTCAAGACTCTTTGATCCACCAGAAGAAGGGCGGGGAATTTGCTTAGGGTTTTTGCATATGCTGGACTCCTAAACTTGGCAGTATAATGTAGGGGACTCTTAAGTGCTACTGTGCACCAACCAAATGCTGGATTACTGTGGGGAATCTGAGTAATTTACCGAACAACTGAGTATTCTAATTCAGTAGTTATTCACCTTTACATGGGGTGTTGAATAGATGTATCATCCCATATGTATTAATTATAGCCTATAACAATCAGAAATGTATAAATATAGTTATCCAGCAGCAAATTTACCCTGTAATGTGTTGTCAAATGAAAAGCAGACGCATTTCTAGGCTCTGGTAATATAATTGCCCCAATTCATCAAGAAGTTTTTGTCATTTTTTTGGCGTAAAACTGCATGAAATATTACCAAATTTTTGCTTAGCTCATAGTTGTGCAAACATTTTGTGTCTTTTGGCGCTTTCATAGCCATGTCTTATAAGGCCCTATGGATTTAGTACTGAGATCTCATTTACCAGAAAATCTGTAGGAAACCAACATAGGCAAAAATCACACATTGCACCCATTCCAATAATATCCTCAGCGTAAATTCACAGTCTGTGGATATCAAATTCAGATCAGATCAATTTATGTTGCAGATTTCTTTTACACAGAATTTTGGGAATTCTCATCAATTCTGAATCTGTAATCTGCTGCAATTTTACAGCACAGTTACATGAGAGAGAACCCTCAGGGATATTCCCACAAAGAGAATATCTAACGTGTCTTATAGGAGGATCATATTTATGTGTTCAAGGATCCAGGACCCCCAGTGTAGTTTTGTGATTTCAGTATAGAGATTGTATCACACGTATAGTTATATCATTGGCTCAGGTTCAATAACTGAAAAATGTGTTAACAAAAGATGTCAGTGTTCATAGTTACCAATATTTTACTCTCCAAAATAGGCACATTTGAGCTCTGTCGCACCAGGAAATTTATAAAACACCCACTTTTTGAGCAGATTTGTAAAGCAAACCCTTTCGCAGTCTGGTTTAAAGGACAATTCTGCCAAAATCGGGAATGTTGGTATGTGTGAAAAATTGACATCGTAACCAATCAGATTTTAGCTGTTTTTCCCCAGGGAACCTTATTGATTACTATTAGCAACACTATTTAGATAGGTTTTTTTCTGCCCTTGTTGTATTCACAAGTTTCACTTCCGCACTAGATCTGTGCCATGTGTTAAAGGACTGGGGGATTGTAGTGCAGTGATGAAAAAGCTTAGCTATGAGAAGACGACAAGATGCAAACTATCATTTGCTTTTATGTGTCTGCGCTTACTAGTCACAATATGGACGTAGCAGTCATGTGACCAGGTTTACCATCACTGTAGGTTCACCCCCACAACCACGCAGGCACATGCTACCTGGACTACTACTACCATATCCCAGGGACCCTTATCCAGACTATAACCAGTGGAGTCTCAGTCAGGTAGTTACCTGGACCAGCACCTATCTGCCTCATCATCATCCATTTCTTTGACCAATTGTGGCTCCTCTCTCCTTTTGGCTTCCACATATTACCCCAGTCCCCCCTCTCTTTTCTCTCTCTTTTTTTTCTCTCTCTTTCACCCCCTAATAGGAATCACCACATTCCTCAGGCTATCTCAGACTCCCGACCACGTCAGAGACGTGTCCACACACAGAAGACTATTGAGATATCGGTTCTGACGTAATCCAGTATATCTGCGCATGACTGTGAACCATCATATTGTCGCTTAGACACAATGACTGGATCTGATGCGTTTTCATAACAGTGCAATCCGAAATTGAATATCACACATACCTCGATGAACGCAATAATCCAGCATTTGGTCAAGCAATAGTGTCCTACACATATTCACCCACTCTGTGTCCTGTTATCCTTAAGCCTGTCCGACCTGAAGAAGGCCAAACCGGCCGAAACGTTGTTTCTGGCGGACTTTGTACAGCACTTATTGCACGTTTTTTTTCACCACAAAATAAAAAGAAAAGGATTTTTGACATCAATTCTACGCTCTCTTGTTATTCTGTGTTTCCATGGGTGATAGTTAGTGTGCCGGAGTTCTCGTACAGTCTTAGAGTGTAAGTGTGGCCATCTAGAGGCCAGTTTGTGGTACTGAACACTGGTGAAAATCTTGGTTCTGCCTAGGACAGGGAGAGAATAGGCAGTGAATAGTTAAGCTCTGTGGGAAGTCTACAGGAGGAGGAGCCAGCTGCAGGGTACAGCCTGACTCATTCCCAGTTTAATCAGTAAGAGTTAGAGTGTTGAAAGCTGTACTTGAGGGATGTCTAGCGATAAAAAGAAATGGGCAAGGCAATCAGATATCTTAGGCCAAAAAAATTGGGTGTCTGTGGCATTTATAATTTGACCTGAACCTCAGGGTCACCCTGGGAATAGAGCATGCAGGAATGACTAGTCGGGAACGGGTAGAACTTCTGTTCCCAAGTCACGAGTACCAAGCCCAAACTGTAGAGAAGATTCCAGGATTGCAGACTGAATTCAGTAGTACTAGTCCTAAAGTGGAGGATTGGAATAGACCTAGGCGAACAGGTCAACACGGGATTACCTGTAGACGAACCTTGTCTAACAGTGGTTGAAACCATTATACAGAACGGGTCCCTGTGGGTGGGATGAAACCAAGGCCATGTGTAACTCTGTGACTTTGTTGTGTGAAACTGTAGTGCCAGATAGTGAGTAGGACAACACTCAAACAGTAGCATTAGTGCCAGGAACTATGGAGTAGCCTACAGTAAAACTGTGCCTTGAAGTTATATGTACCGTACCAAAAATAGTCAAGTGTTGTGCCCGCAGTAATTATGTGTTAGAAACACTTTGTGTAAGGGGCCCTTTGCACACTACGACATCGCAGGTGCGATGTCGGTGGGGTCAAATCGAAAGTGACGCACATCCGGCGTCGCTGTCGACATCGTAGTGTGTAAAGCATTTTTGATACGATTAACGAGCACAAAAGCGTCGTAATCATATCATCGGTGTAGCGTCGGTCATTTCCATGATTTGGGAAAGACCGATGTTACGGTGTTGTTCCTCGTTCCTGCGGCATCACACATCGCTGTGTATGAAGCCGTAGGAGCGAGGAACATCTCCTACCTGCGTCCCAGCCGGCTATGCGGAAGGAAGGAGGTGGGCGGGATGTTTACGTCCCGCTCATCTCTGCCCCTCCGCTTCTATTGGCCGCCTGCCATGTGACATCGTTATGATGCCGCACGACCCGCCCCCTTAGGAAGGAGGCGGTTTGCCGGCTAGAGCGACGTCGCAGGGCAGGTGAGTACATGTGAAGCTGCTGTAGCGATAATGTTCACTACGGCAATTATCACCATGATATCGCAGCTGCGACAGGGGCGGGGACTATCGCGCTCGGCATCGCATCATCGGCTTGCGATGTCGTAGTGTGCAAAGGGCCCCTTACTATTAGTAAAAGACTGTAGATAAAGAAACCAGCATTTGTGTCTGTGACTCCCCAGCGGGAAAATCCTCGCCTGCATGATGACCTAGTTACAGTTATGACTTGCACACACAAAGACCACACACCCAGCTAGGAACTACGAGACCCAGGGCTATGGAGTTAGAGTCGTGGAGTCGGTGTCGGTATTCATTTTGGTGGAGTCGGAATAAAATGGACCGACTCCGACTCCTAAAATATATAATAAATTGGGTACAGTAGTGCAATGCAGAATGTGCTGAATATTTTTTCATAGGAATTTGGGAAAGTTATGAAATGTCCTATAAATGGCTGTTCTATTCCTAATCTAAAGGGTGCTTTACACGATGCTACATCGCTAGCCGATGCTAGCGATGCCGAGCGCGATAGCACCCGCCCCCGTCGTACGGCCGACATGTGGTGATCGCTACCGTAGCGAACATTATCGCTATGGCAGCGTCACACGCACATACCTGCTCTGCGACGTCACTGTGACCGGCGATCCGCCTCCTTTCTAAGGGGGTGGTTCGTTCAGCGTCACAGCGACATCACAGCAGCATCACTGAACCGCCGCCCAATAGAAAAGGAGGGGAGGAGATGAGCGGCCGGAACATGCCGCCCACCTCCTTCCTTCCTCCTTTTCAGGTGGAGGCAGGTAAGGAGATGTTTGTCGTTCCAGCGGCGTCACACACAGCGATGTGTGTTGCCGCAGGAATGACAAACAACATCGTACCTGTCGCTGCAGCGATATTAAGGAAATGAGCGACGTGACAACGACACCGGATGTGCGTCACTAACGAAGTGACCCCGACGATATATCGTTATCGATGTCGCAGCGTGTAAAGCACCCTTTAGGCTACATTTACACAAAGCGTTTTTGCTGCGTTTTTTGAGGATACGTTTTTCAGCTGCAAAACGAGATCAGCTTTTTAAAAAACCGCATCACCTGAAAGGTTACGGCTTTGCCTCCAACCCAAGTTAGTGTAGAGAGGTTGTTCCCTGGCCTTAAAATTATTAGGTCAGATTTGAGGTCATCTATGAAGGAGGATCTGATGGAGGCAATTCTAGTTCTTAGAACAAATTCATAGACTGCACAAATGTTATTTAGTATGTCTTTGTTGAAAACAGTTTTTTTTGCCACTTACATGGTTTATTACACAGTGTTATTATATATATATTTATATATATATACACTGTGTGCAGTATTATTAGGCAAATGAGTATTTTGATCACAGGATAATTTGACACATAGTGTCCTACTCCAAGCTGTATAGGCTTGAGAGCAGGGGTGGGATTCAGCCGGTTCTAGAGAACCGGTTGTTAAAATAGCAGCCGGTTCCCAGAACCGGCAAGAAACAGCTGTGGCGATCCGGTTCTCTGTATTCATTTGTGCTAGTGTCTCTTTAAGACACTAGCACAAATGAATCCCCTCCCCTCCGTGCCGCACTTCCTCGTTCAGTGGAGCCTGTCTGCTCCCTGACCCGGCATGCAGTGACGCGCTGACGCTGCAGAGGTGATGGCAGTGTAAGGAGGGTGTTCCTCCTCCTGCCGTCTGTCAGCGTCAGTGTGCATAGACGAGCCGCGGAGGAGGACGGGAGACACAGGAGAGGCCGCCGCTGCAGGTAAGTGCTCAGTGGGCCGAAGATGCAGGGAGAGGGGCCACATAACATGTCAGCTATATGGGGAGAAGAGCCGCATAAGATGGGAACTATATGTGGCTATATGGGGAGTGGGGCCACATAAGAGGGGAGCTATATGTGGCTATATGGGGAGAGGGGCCACATAAGAGGGGAGCTATATGTGGCTATATGGGGAGAGGGGCCATATAAGAGGGGAGCTATATGTGGCTATATGGGGAGAGGGGTCACATAAGAGGGGAGCTAAATGTGGCTATATAGGGAGAGGGGCCACATAAGAGGGGAGCTATATGTGGCTATATGGGGAGAGGGGCCATATAAGAGGGGAGCTATATGTGGCTATATGGGGAGAGGGGCCACATAAGAGGGGAGCTATATGTGGCTATATGAGGAGAGGAGGCCATAATAGGATGGTATTTGCATGGAAAAAGGGGCCATAATGGGATGGGATCTGCAGGGGGAAAGAGGCCATAATGGGACGGGATCTGCAGGGGGAAAGGGGCCATAATGGTACAGGATCTGCAGGGGAAAGCGGCCATAATGGAAAAATAAATGTATTCAGCTCACCCCTCTTCACTCTAGGATCCACCACCGATGCACGGAACGCCCTGGCCCGGGCGGAAAGACACAGTCATGGAGAGAAAAAAATATCCAGCATCGGAAGACGGAGAGATTAGTATAAAACTGAGAATTTTATTAAATCCATTAAAAACAGGATGCAACACGCAAAAGGAGCATGGGGACACACAGTGAAAAACACGAGACTTATCCTACGCGTTTCAACCTTACGGTCTTAGTCATGACTAAGACCGTAAGGTTGAAACGCGTAGGATAAGTCTCGTGTTTTTCACTGTGTCCCCATGCTCCTTTTGCGTGTTGCATCCTGTTTTTAATGGATTTAATAAAATTCTCAGTTTTATACTAATCTCTCCGTCTTCCGATGCTGGATATTTTTTTCTCTCCATGAAAGCGGCCATAATGGGATGGGATCTGCAGGGGGAAAGAGGACAAAATGGGATGGAATCTGCAGAGGGAAAGTGGCCATAATGGGACAGGATCTGCAGGGGAAAGTGGCCATAATGGGATGGGATCTGCAGGGGGAAAGGGGCCATAATGGGATGGGATCTGCAGGGGGAAAGGGGCCATAATGGGATGGGATCTGCAAAGGGAAAGGGGCCATAATGGGATGGGATCTGCAGGCGGAAAGGGGCCATAATGGGATGGGATCTGCTGGGGAAAGAAGCCACATGGGATCGGATCTGCAGGGGGAAAGAGGCCATAATGGGATGGGATCTGCTGGGGAAAGAGGCCATAATGGGATGGGATCTGCAGGGGGAAAGAGGCCATAATGGGATGGGATCTGCTGGGGAAAGAGGCCATAATGGGATGGGATCTGCTGGGGAAAGAGGCCACATGGGATGGGATCTGCAGGGGGGGAGAGACCACATGGGATGGAATCTGCAGGAGGCAAGAGACCACATGGGATGAGACCTGTATGGGAAAGGACGTCCGTTCCAATTTTAGCAGGGCTCCTTTAGTAATAATTTTTAAAAACTGTAGAAAAACCGTTTAATACAATAAGACTGACAGTGACTGGAACAACTGGTGCTGGACAGGAGAGTGACTGTAGAGGAGGGGAAGAAGAGGAAAGAGATTATACTTTAAATTACTTGTATTTTTAGGTTGAGGAAAGTGCGTGAAAATGGGTGTGGCTAACAAAATGGGTGTGGTTACAGAATGGGTGTGGTTTTCAAATGGGCGAGGTTTACAGAGAACCTGTTAAAAATTTGAATCCCACCCCTGCTTGAGAGCCAACTACGAATTAAGTAAATCAGGTGATGTGCATCTCTGTAATGAGGAGGGGTGTGGTGTAATGACATCAACACCCTATATAAGGTGTGCTTAATTATTAGGCAACTTCCTTTCCTTTGGCAAAATGGGTCAGAAGAGAGATTTGACAGGCTCTGAAAAGTCCAAAATGGTGAGATGTCTTGCAGAGGGATGCAGTAGTCTTGAAATTGCCAAAGTTTTGAAGCGTGACCACCGAACAATCAAGCATTTCATGGCAAATAGCCAACAGGGTCGCAAGAAGTGTGTTGGGCAAAAAAAGCGCAAAATAACTGCCAATTAATTGAGGAAACTCAAGCGTGAAGCTGCCAAGATGCCATTTGCCAACCAGTTTGGCCATATTTCAGAGCTGCAACATTACTGGAGTATCAAAAAGCACAAGGTGTGCTATACTCAGGGACATGGCCAAGGTAAGGAAGGCTAAAAATGACCAACTTTGAACAAGAAACATAAGATAAAGCGTCAAGACTGGGCCAAGAAATATCTTAAGAATGATTTTTCAAAGACAGATGAAACGAGAGTGACTCTTGATGGGCCAAATGGATGGGCCAGAGGCTGGATCAGTAAAGGGCAGAGAGCTCCACTCCGACTCAGACGCCAACAAGGTGGAGGTGGGGTACTGGTATGGGCTTGTGTCATCAAAGATGAACTTGTGGGACTTTTTCGTGTTGAGGATCGAGTGAAGCTCAACTCCCAGACCTACTGCTAGTTTCTGGAAGACAACTTCTTCAGGCAGTGGTACAGGAAGAAGTCAGTATCGTTCAAGAAAAACATGATTTTCATGCAGGACAATGCTCCATCACTTGCATCCAACTACTCTAGAGTGTGGCTGGCCAGTAAAGGTCTAAAAGATGAAAAAATAATGACATGGCCCCCTTGTTCACCTGATCTGAACCCCATAAAGAACCTGTGGTCACTCATAAAATGTAAGATCTACAGGGAGGGAAAACAGTACACCTCTCAGAACAGTGTCTGGGAGGCTGTGGTGGTTGCTGCATACAATGTTGATCGTAAACAGATCAAGCAACTGACAGAATCTATGGATGGTAGGCTGTTGAGTGTCATCATAAAGAAAGTACAGGAAGAAGTCGGTATCGTTCAAGAAAAACATGATTTTCATGCAGGACAATGCTCCATCACTTGCATCCAACTACTCTAGAGTGTGGCTGGCCAGTAAAGGTCTAAAAGATGGAAAAAATAATGACATGGCCCCCTTGTTCACCTGATCTGAACCCCATAGAGAACCTGTGGTCACTCATAAAATGTAAGATCTACAGGGAGGGAAAACAGTACACCTCTCAGAACAGTGTCTGGGAGGCTGTGGTGGTTGCTGCATACAATGTTGATCGTAAACAGATCAAGCAACTGACAGAATCTATGGATGGTAGGCTGTTGAGTGTCATCATAAAGAAAGGTGGCTATATTGGTCACTAATTTTTTAGGGTTTGGTTTTTGCATGTCGTAAATGTTTATTTCTAAATTTTATGCAGTTATATTGGTTTACCTGGTGAAAATAAACAAGTGAGATGGGAATATATTTGGTTTTTATTAAGTTGCCTAATAATTCTGCACAGTAAGTTACCTGCACAAACAGATGACCTCCTAAGATAGCCAAATCTAAAAAAAACCCACTACAACTTCCAAAAATATTAAGCTTTGATACTTATGAGTCTTTTGGGTTGATTGAGAACATAGTTGTTGATCAATAATAAAAAAATCCTCTAAAATACAACTTGCCTAATAATTCTGCATATTACATATTATATATTACATAATAACATTATATATTAAAGTATATTACATATTTACAATTTATTACAGTTTTTTGTGTTCTAAAGTTGTATTCCAATCAATATAAATTATGTTCTAACTATCTTGATTATTGTATCATAAAAATGATTAAATGTCTGATGTTCACATTGTACTACAAAAAGGTACCCATACAGGAAGCGGATCCTATGCCACGGCCACATGCAAGTGTGGCCAAAGTGACCCTGATCAGAAGTGTACGTGTAGGACGAGGCCCCCACACCGTCAAGGAGGAGAAGACAGTTAACTGGGCTACGTAAACACTGGACCAACTCTAATAGAGAAATATTGGGTCAAATTTCTGAAGGAGCATGGGTGGTTTGCGGTGGTGGTCATGGAGGCTAAGTTAATGGCCAAGGATCTGCTGGGGTGAGCCTGGCCCCAGCCAGGAGTACCAACAGCAAGGCCCCTGGAATTCTTCCCATTGGCTGTGCCTGCTTGGCAGTGCAGTGGCGAGACCAATCCCTCACCTCCTGATCCCCTGGGTGCCGCCTTGTAGACAGTGGGACCCTCGATCATAGTACATTTAAGCCAGGCAGCCAATTCGGCTGCCTAGGTGCAGGTGACCAACCTAAAACAGACCTGGGTCTTAGCTTGGTCAGGTTGTTATGTGAGTGGCCGTAAGAAAAGCTGGATAAACAACTCGCCCCCTTGTTGTGACAGTTGCATGAAGACTGGCAGGCGTGTTCCACGTCCCGCTAGGAGACTCGGCTCCCTGAAGTCAGTCAGGTTGCGGACTAACTACAGCGGTACTGTACTTGTCCTAAAGTAGAGGTTTAAGAAAGACCTGGTTGAACAGGTCAGCACGGAATCACCAGAAGATGAGCCTTGTCCGACAGCGGTGGAAACCATAATACAGAATGGGTCCTTGTGGGTTGAATGAGAGCTTGGCCATGCGGGACACTATGACTTTATTGCGTGAAGCCCGTAGTGCCAGACAATGAAGAGGAGGACACTAAAACAGTAGCAGTAGTACCAGGAACTATGAAGCAGCCTGCAGTAAAACTGTGTTTTGAAGTTAAATGTATCATACCGAAAAGACTCAAGTGTTGTGCTAGCATAAATGGTGTGTCAGAATTTAAAATAATGTATGAAACTGTTAGTAAAAGACTTTTGAGTAAGAAGTGTCCGAGTATATGACTTTCCTGCAGGAAAATCTTGTTCTTCGCGATGCCTAGTTACAGGTATGGATTGCACACACAAAGAACACACATCCAGCCAGGAACACAAAGACCAATTCTGGCTGGAATAAGCAAGTAGTCATGCAAAACCACTGTTACTCACTTTAGGGATGTCTCTGTATACAATCCAGTGACCAAAATAATGTGCATTTTACTGAAATTACTAGTGGTGAGTGCCACTCCTCTTGCTCTTTTTCTGGATTTTCATGAAAAAGCAAAGCTGCCTCTACTTACAGTATTAGAGAGGAGTGCACAGTTTGGGTGAGCCCATGACTGACGATGCTGCAGGTTTGAACTTTCAATCAAAGAGGAAACCAGGAGCGCACCATACCCTGCCAAGCAGGAAGTCAGTAGGCCCGGCATTGGTGCGCTCATGGACAGCAAATGTAGAGTAAAACCTTTCTAAGTCACAAATTCAGTATGTTAAAGGGTTATCCTGTGAAAACAATCATTGTGTAGGTGATAAGTCATTGGGGATTGAAAGCAAGAGACCCACACTGGCAACATAGGGAATTTTTATCCCCATTACAAAATGGTGCAGTAGTCAGACTTCCAACCGCCGCTCTATTACTTCTCTTTGGGGCAGCTCCATAGGGAATGGCCATGCGCGCTGCCACTCCATCCTAATGGGAATAAAAGTGCCCTGTTCTGTTGATCGGTGCGAGTCCCAGTGGTCGAATTCCCAGTGATCAACAGCTTCTCTTCCATGGGCAACCCCCGTAATTATGTCAAGTGTATCAAGAAAGATTCCTACTGTTGTAGATAAAACAGTACCGTGTGTAATTAATAATAAATGTTCTTAATGATAAAAGTACACAGATTTGCTATTGATGAATGGGAAAGTTGATTGTAGTGCACATAAATAAAAAATAAATAATATGATCTGTATTCGTGTGAAATCCCTCAAATATTATAATACTTCAATACATTGACCCATAAGCATAGCAATGAATTTAATACCTCCCAACAGTCAGCCATTGAGATTTAATGAATATAAAGAAATATGTCATCTAATCTGGCCTTGTATTAGATGCTTTCACATATGCAGCTTTTTAACCGCTGTGCAGTTTTATTTTTACATTAAATAGCTTTATGTTTTCTGTCCTGGGTGTCATGCCAGATACGTAGGAGCTGTATAGTCACACAGTTGCATACATTTACAGTATACATTTAGCAAATGTGATATGAACAGAATGTAACTTGGTTGAATTTGAGATTAACAAAAGTATGGCTTGGTATAAAATAAATAAAATAATCCTATTGTTCAGTACTTACCATTATGTCAACTGTTGTAACTGTGCCGCTACTTTATCTCCCACTAATAGTTTGTAGATAACTCAAAGGACAGTTTGATGGAGATGGTTCACGTATAAACCATTGTAAAAACACGGTGATTGGCCAGCTGAAATACACCCTCTGACCCTCCACCCACAAAGAAATCCTTTTTTGAGTGTTACTTTAACCTGTCCCGGGTCCCTCACCTTTCCCCTCAAATTGTGCAACTCTACTTAACCACATTATTACTAACTTGAACCTGGTGCTACTGAAAACAGGCGACAAACACACCCAAATTAAAAATGAGTTCTAAATATTGTCTTAAAGAAAAAAATAACATACACAAAACACATAACAATAGTAAAAAAAATAATACTACTGTAGAAACCAAAATAATACTTTTGCAATTCTTGTAATGCTGGCCATTCATATCAGATATATGTCATTGTCAAAATCAAGGCAGCTCAACTATTCTATGACATCTGCTGTGGGGAAAAGGTAAGTCTAAAGGCCGCTTCACACGCCACGATTTATTTAACGATCTAATGAGCGACGTGACATGCCCAGATCGTAGTTACGATTTGCCGAAATCGCACATAGGTCGTTTATTAGCGGTCACACGTAACGATCTCACAAGCGACGCCAAATCGTTCAGCGATATATTGTTTGACCAAGGTGGTCGTGTGGATGTTGTTCGACGTTGGCAGGGTGTCAAACGTACCAATATGTCTGCTGCAATCCAAACGACGAACAATATTTTGAAAATGAACGATGTGTCAACGATCAACGATTTTCAACCTATTTGCGATTGTTCGGAGTGGGACATAGGTGTCACACGCAACGACGTCGCTAACGATGCCGGATGTGAGTCACAGAAACCGTGACCCCGCCGACATATCGTCAGATAAATCGTAGCGTGTAACGCCGCCTTTAGGCCACATTCAGACTTACATGTTTTCACATACAGTTAGGTCCAGAAATATTTGGACAGTGACACAATTTTCGCGAGTTGGGCTCTGCATGCCACCACATTGGATTTGAAATGAAACCTCTACAACAGAATTCAAGTGCAGATTGTAACGTTTAATTTGAAGGTTTGAACAAAAATATCTGATAGAAATTGTAGGAATTGTACACATTTCTTTACAAACAGTCCACATTTTAGGAGGTCAAAAGTAATTGGACAAATAAACCAAACCCAAACAAAATATTTTTATTTTCAATATTTTGTTGCGAATCCTTTGGAGGCAATCACTGCCTTAAGTCTGGAACCCATGGACATCACCAAACGCTGGGTTTCCTCCTTCTTAATGCTTTGCCAGGCCTTTACAGCCGCAGCCTTCAGGTCTTGCTTCTTTGTGGGTCTTTCCGTCTTAAGTCTGGATTTGAGCAAGTGAAATGCATGCTCAATTGGGTTAAGATCTGGTGATTGACTTGGCCATTGCAGAATGTTCCACTTTTTTGCACTCATGAACTCCTGGGTAGCTTTGGCTGTATGCTTGGGGTCATTGTCCATCTGTACTATGAAGCGCCGTCTGATCAACTTTGCGGCATTTGGCTGAATCTGGGCTGAAAGTATATCCCGGTACACTTCAGAATTCATCCGGCTACTCTTGTCTGCTGTTATGTCATCAATAAACACAAGTGACCCAGTGCCATTGAAAGCCATGCATGCCCATGCCATCACGTTGCCTCCACCATGTTTTACAGAGGATGTGGTGTGCCTTGGATCATGTGCCATTCCCTTTCTTCTCCAAACTTTTTTCTTTCCATCATTCTGGTATAGGTTGATCTTTGTCTCATCTGTCCATAGAATACTTTTCCAGAACTGAGCTGGCTTCATGAGGTGTTTTTCAGCAAATTTAACTCTGGCCTGTCTATATTTGGAATTGATGAATGGTTTGCATCTAGATGTGAACCCTTTGTATTTACTTTCATGGAGTCTTCTCTTTACTGTTGACTTAGAGACAGATACACCTACTTCACTGAGAGTGTTCTGGACTTCAGATGATGTTGTGAACGGGTTCTTCTTCACCAAAGAAAGTATGCGGCGATCATCCACCACTGTTGTCATTCGTGGACGCCCAGGCCTTTTTGAGTTCCCAAGCTCACCAGTCAATTCCTTTTTTCTCAGAATGTAACCGACTGTTGATTTTGCTACTCCAAGCATGTCTGCTATCTCTCTGATGGATTTTTTCTTTTTTTTCAGCCTCAGGATGTTCTGCTTCACCTCAATTGAGAGTTTCTTAGACCGCATGTTGTCTGGTCACAGCAACAGCTTCCAAATGCAAAACCACACACCTGTAATCAACCCCAGACCTTTTAACTACTTCATTGATTACAGGTTAACGAGGGAGACGCCTTCAGAGTTAATTGCAGTCCTTAGAGTCCCTTGTCCAATTACCTTTGGTCCCTTGAAAAAGAGGAGGCTATGCATTACAGAGCTATGATTCCTAAACCCTTTCTCCGATTTGGATGTGAAAACTCTCATATTGCAGCTGGGAGTGTGCACTTTCAGCCCATATTATATATATAATTGTATTTCTGAACATGTTTTTGTAAACAGCTAAAATAACAAAACTTGTGTCACTGTCCAAATATTTCTGGACCTAACTGTACATGTTTTATCCTTGTTATACCTGGGTAGAACTCATACCTATTATAATCTAAGGAGCTCTTCACATCTCCATGTTTATTTGCGGACTCTGTGTCTATTTCAAGTGTTTATTTCTGTTATTGTTGATGATTATGGCTTACAGCCAATGAAAATCCAGAAGTCATTATCTCAGAACATTAGAATATTATATAAGATCAACTGAAAAAATGATTTTAAACTCAGAAATGTTGGCGACTACTGAAAAGTCTGTACAGTAAATGCACTCAATAACTTGGTCGGGGCTCCTTTTCCATGAATTACTGCATGAATGCTGCATGGCATGGAGGTGATCAGCCTGTGGCACTGCTGAGGTGTTATGGAAGCCTAGGTTGCTTTGATAGCAGCCTTCAGCTCGGCTGCATTGTTGGGTCTGGTGTCTCTCATCTTCCTCTTGACAATACCCCATAGAGTCTCTATGGGGTTTAGGTCAGGCGAGCTTGCTGTCCAATCAAGCACAGTGATACTGTGGTTATTAAACCAGGTATTGCTACCTTTGGCAGTGTGGACAGGTGCCAAGTCCTGCTGAAAAATGAAATTTCCATTTCCAAAAAGCTTGTCGGCAGAGGGAAGCATGAAGTGCTCTACAATTTCCTGGTAGACGGCTGCGCTGACTTTGGTCTTGATAAAACTCAGTGTACCTACACCAGCAGATGACATGGCTCCCCAAACCAACACTGCTTGTGGAAACTTCACACTATACCTCAAGCAGCTTGGATTGTGATCACTCCACTCTTCCTCAAGACTCCGGAACCTTGATTTCCAAATGAAACGCAAAATTTACTTTCATCTGAAAACAACACCTTGGACCACCGAGCAACAGTCCAGATCTTTTTTTCCTTGGACCAGGTAAGACACTTCTGGCGTTGTCTATTGGTCATGAATGGCTTCACACAAAGCATGCGACAGTTGTAGCCCATGTCCTGGATACGTCTGTGTGTGGTGTCTCTTGAAGCTCTGACTCCAGCAGTAGTCCACTCCTTGTGAATCTCCCCCAAATTTTTGAATGGCCTTTTCTTAAAGGGAACCTGTCACCACTTTTTTGCCCTATAAGCTGCGGCCACCACCACCACTCTCGCCGGTCCTGCGCAGGCACACTACAATACTTTGATCTGCCCTGCTCTGGGCAGATCAAAGTGCGCCTGTTTAGGACCTGAATGCCGGACCCGTCATGCACTGCAGCTAGAGAAGGTGCACAAAGATGGACAAAAGAGGCGGCATCGGCATCAGCACCGGAGATGCCTATATGGCCAACCACGCGACTGTTAGGCAAGTATGATAAAAGGTTTTTTTTATGTCATACCCCGGCCTGGGCTCTTATATACTGCATGTTAGAATGCTGTATATAAGAGCCCGGTGGTGGTGGCCGCAGCTTATAGGCCAAAAAAGTGGTGACAGCATCCCTTTAACAATCCTATCAAGGCTGCGGTTATCCTGGTTACTTGTGCACCTTTTTCTATCACACTTTTTCCTTCCACTCAACTTTCCATTAATATGCTTGGATACTGCACTCTGTGAACAGCCAGCTTCTTTAGCAATTACCTTTTGTGCCTTACCCTCCTTGTGAAGTGTGTCAATAACTGCCTTCTGGACATGTCAAGTCAGCGGTTTTCCCCATGATTGTGTAAACTACTGTACTAGACTAATGGACCATATTAAACACTTAGCAAGCCTTTGCAGGTGTTTTCTGCTAATTAGTCTTATTTTTTTGAGATAATGACTTTTGGGTTTCATTGGCTGTAAGCCATAATCATCAACATTAACAGAAATAAACGATTATAAACCTCTGTATAATATGTTTCCCTTTTTGTATTGAATTACTGAAATAAAGTAACTTTTTGATATTCTAATTTATTGAGAAGCACTTGTACATCCGTACAATAAGGAATAACGTTTGGAACACCATTCTAAGTCTGAACTGGGTGCAAAAACCTTAAAAACATCACTATGGGGAGATAAGGTATGCACACCAGTGACTATGTAAGGGGAATACATGGAATAGCAGAAACTGCTGTGTGAATACTGACTTGAAAAATCCAATAGCTATATGTAAGAGTGAAAATGTGAAAAATGGAATCTGCATTACTGCCATGAATATATGAATCAAGAGAAATTTAGCTACTGAATTGATCAATGCAATAGAGCCCCAACACTACGCCAAAGTATTTCTCTACGTTGGGGTCCCTAGCTTGTGTGTGTCCTCTCATGCAGTTAAAAAAACTTACCGTGTATGGGAAGCTGAGACCCAGGCTATTTATGCGTATGATATGGATTGGCAATAGGTGTGGTTGGGGAGGGTTCCCAAACGAAAAACTACTAACAATAAGGAATAACGTTTGGAACACCATTCTAAGTCTGAACTGGGTGCAAAAACCTAAAAAACATCACTATGGGGAGATAAGGTATGCACACCAGTGACTATGTAAGGGGAATACATGGAATAGCAGAAACTGCTGTGTGAATACTGACTTGAAAAATCCAATTTTGCACCCAGTTCAGACTTAGAATGGTGTTCCAAACGTTATTCCTTATTTGTTAGTAGTTTTTCGTTTGGGAACCCTCCCCAACCACACCTATTGCCAATCCAAATCATACGCATAAATAGCCTGGGTCTCAGCTTCCCATACACGGTAAGTTTTTTAACTGCATGAGAGGACACACACAAGCTAGGGACCCCAACGTAGAGAAATACTTTGGCGTAGTGTTGGGGCTCTATTGCATTGATCAATTCAGTAGCTAAATTTCTCTTGATTCATATGTTCATGGCAGTAATGCAGATTCCATTTTTCACTCTTACATATAGCTATTGGATTTTTCAAATCAATATGTTCATCCGTACAAGCATCCTGCCATTACAAACATCTGAATGACATTTTAAGCTTTTCAACTATTTTAAGACAATTCTCTGCAGAATTATGTGGATTTCATTCTGAACTTCTATCTTGTAAAGTTAACGGTAGAAGACTTTACTTTCCAGTAGAAGAAAGTTACTTTGATGAGATAAAACATAGCAGAACCACCAAAACTGTAGCACACTCTAGTGGTAGATGATTAGATGACAATGATAAAGGCATAAAGCGGAAATGCGTCTTGTTCTGCGTTTACAGCAGTAATATTTTTTTCCATCTCTGCCTGAATTAACTTGTCATATGCTGCTGATATTTTTTATCAAATTTTGAAATAAAGAAGAATATTTTATATTTCATCTACTACTGAGCTCGCTGGATTTTGTGTTTCCTCTTCATATTAAGTGTTGGCAAGACCTCCTGCCATTCAATCCGATGCAGAGCCTTCTCATGAAATAGCAGTATATCCACTGGACTTTTCTGTATGATAAGCTGGCTTCCTTCCGTTTTTTCATGATTAGATTTTGGCGATATATTTCTAAGAGTGAAACTAGAAAATTCTGATTAAAAATGTCTTCTATTTATATAAGCTTCACTATATGACATGTGCCATTTTTATGTCTGTAAGGGCGTGTTCACACGTTGCATAACTCCTGTGGTTTTTCATTTTCTGCCGCTGTCTGCACCAAATTGTACAATAACAATCTCCTCTGGAAATTCCATTTTTGCTGCATATTTTATGTCTTTTCCCCATTATTTTATTTTTTTGGTGCAGATGTGAATCTGTGTTTTTATATTACAGAAAATCTCTAGTTCTGCACTTAAAAAAAAGTAACTGCACTTTTCTTCTGCGTTTTTTTTAGCTCCACATAGAACCCTCTAGAGAAAAAAAACAAAACACCAAAACAGCAGACATCAGTGGCCTCTTTTCATGACAATCACATCCATTTTGCTTGGACAGTTAAATATAGCAGAATATAGGTGCAAAAAAAAACAGCAGTAAAAATACAGCATTTATGCTACATGTGAACACTGAGTACATGTCCAAGCAAAGTGGTTGTGATTTCATGAAATATCCAGCCCGCTGAGCGGCTTAAGGCCCTGTGCCCACACTGTGTATTTTGATGCAGATTTTCAGAAATCTGCACCAAAATCTGCATGTCCATTGTGAAGCCAGAAAAGTCTATGAAAATTCCGAATTGCTGTGCCCACGTTGAGTATTTTTCCCTTGCGTATTTGGTGCAGATTTCTTTTTTTCTTCACCAAATCTGCATCAAATACGCGAGGGAAAAATAAGCAACATGGGCACAGCACTTCTGAATTCTCATAAGCTTTGCTGGCTTCACAAAGCACATGCAGATTTTGCTGCAGATTTCTGAAATTACGCGTCAAAACTACACAGCGTGGGCACTAGACCTAAAGATGCCCCTGAACTATACAGTTTTGGTGTTTGGTGAAAATAAATATTTTTTTTTCTTAAATATTTTTTTCTCTTTTCTCTACAGTAGTTTTATAGGAAGAAAAGAATCTGACTTTTTCCTTCAATTACACAGAGATATACATTATATATATATCTATATCTCTATGTAACTGTTAATTTACTTCTGGTTTCTCTGACTGCAATACAGGTCAAGATTTTGAAACCACCTATGCTGCTCAGTATTGGCAGTGGCTCAATGGTAGAGCTGCTGCCTATGGACACAGAGCTCACAAACTCATGAGTTCTAGTCCAAGAAACTAGAGCAGATAAGAATTTAATTTATACACTGAACTGAGTTAATTTATTCACTGCACTGAACACCAGGACTGTGGGGGGGAGAGCCCTCAAATCAGGACAGTCCCGTTGAATCCGGGACAGTTTGGAGGTATGATAGTGTGCACAAAAAACCTCCCCCTGCTCTTCCTCCTCTGAAAGTGCTTTGTTTTTGGCTGGCTGCATGTGGGAGGCGGGCCGAACTCAGTTACTTCCTAGGAGGTTCAGGTCATGTCTCGGTCCTGAACTGAACTTTATCTAATGTATGAACGTGACAAACTAAACTTCCACGGGTCTGCTCATCGCTAGTCTTAACTTGTCAGGCCTCGGTCCTGTTTTGTCCCCATCTACATTGAGGCTGGTTGACACAAGGTGAGGTTTTAATATTAGTTTGATAGGAATATCCCTATTGGGGTATATCTTGTCATGATGGGATGGTTTTACTATTATTTTTTTAAATTAAATAAAAAATAGTGTTACTAAGAACCCTATGTTATTTATATGTACTATTATCTGTAGTACCTGACGTTGCCTGGGATAGTATTTAAGTGTCTCTCTCCCTCTTGATCTGTCTCCCTCTCTGTCTGTCTCCCTCTCTCTGTCTGTCTCTCTCCCTGTCTGTCTGTCTCTCTCTGTCTCTCGATCTCTCTCGGTCTGTCTCTCGATCTCTCTGTCTTTCTCTCTCTGTTTCTCTATCTCTGTCTCTCTGTTTCTGTCTCTATCCATCTCTCTCTCTGTCTCTCTCTATCCATGTCTCTCTCTGTTTGTCTCTCTCTGTCTCTCTCCATCTGTTTGTCTCAGTCTCTCTCTATCCATCTCTCTGACCCCCTCTCTCTCTCTGTAGGTTTGTCTCTCTATCAGTCTCTCTCTCTCCCTGTCTCTCTATCCGTCTCTCCGCCAAAATCATATTAACAGACACATAAGCTTCTTATACTATGAATGTCCTTCGTTGCCTATAGCAACCAATCACAGCTCCTATTAATGACCTGTAGCTCCCAGCTCCATTGACTTTCATGTAAGCAGTTTTTTTTGGCAAATAACTGTAAAGCGCGGGGTTAAATTTTCCCCTCTAAATGTAGTCTATGATGTTCCCTGAGTAAAATTAGGTGTCTGTGCAAAATTTCGTGATTGTAAATAAGATGGTGAGGATTCCTTTAGCGGACATACATACACACACATACATACATACATTTGTGGCGCCCCTGAGGCTCAGGTCGCCACAGGGTACTGCACCCCACTCAGGGTGTGATGCTGATCATGGATCCAAAAGGAGGTCGGTACCAGTATCATCATCCACAACCACATACACACATGGGTTGCCCCTTCCCCACTGGGAATTGGGCTAGGGTCGGGTATAAAAGGGGTTTCCAACAGTGTGTGGAATTTACAGGATGCCATCACAACAGGTTCCCCAATCCACTAGCTTAGGACCTGGGTAGGGGGAGTTAGGAGTCACACACACAGTTTACTAAATTTAGAGAGTTCTGCAGCAGGAGTGACAGTGAGCAGATGTCTTTTCCAGTAGCTCCTGTGGGACATAGGAGTTTAACGGTCGCTGAGGAGGATACCGTGTTGGTTCCCCCGGGGCCAGCGCTGTACAGGGTGCAGCACCCTAGGGTGGTGTAATTCCACATTGCATCACCAGATTCTGCCGGGCGTATAAGTTCCACGCTTCTTCGACCACCCAAGTTTCCAGAGCCAGGTGGCATATAGGACTCCCGGGGATCCCCACTACTGGCATCGCGAACAGTAATCTACCTAGTACGGAAGGGACTCTAAGTGCTTCAAGCTACAGGGACCTGCACTACAAAGCGCAGTGAGGAAGGGACCGCAGACTACCACACTGGTTCTGACCTCCCGCGGATTCGGGATCGACCTGAGCCCATCACGGCAGTGACCAGTTGTGAGTAAACTACACCTTGAACCCACAGAGACAGTGTTGGCTCATCCTTACCGGTGCCACCGCTCAGCGCTTAGGCGCCAACGGCCAATACTACCCTCATCATCCACCCGGGGCCTGCTCCGCCTGTGGGAAGCGACACCATCCCGGCTGCCTTCCCAACTGCCCCAGAGAGGAACCCGGCAGCGGTGGCTACTACTGGCTGCATACCACAGGTGGCGTCACGATAAACCTTTCCCAATACATCGCTTCCCCCACCATTCAACTGTAATCCTAGGGGCAATGGAACCGGCCAAGGCCATCCAGTGACATCGCCTGACCCGACCTGAAATGGCCAGGCAACAAGTAGGTTAACCACCTGCCCCGTGGGGGTGCTACACATACACTCAGCTTTATGTATTAGACTAGCTGTAGTACTCGGGCGATCTCTCTGTCTCTCTCCCAGTCGCTGTCTGTCTCTTTCCTTGTCTGTCTGTGTCTATGTCTATGTCTCTGTTTCTATCTCTCTGTCTGTATTTGCATCAGTCTGTCTCCATCTCTGTGTCTGTCTCTGTTTCCCCATCTCTTTCCCAGTCTGTCTCTTTGTCCGTCTGTCTCTTTCCAGGGCTGTCTCTTTGCCCGGCTGTCTCTTTCCAGGGCTGTCTTTTTGCCCGGCCTGTCTCTTTGCCCGGTCTATCTCTGTCTGTGTCTCTTTTTATCCGTCTCACCACCGACATCTTATTACCTCACACAAACTGTTAGTATAAGAAGCTTATTTTGTTCCAATTGCAACCACTGACAGTTGCTATTAATAGCCAGTAGCTCCCACTTCCATTCAGTATAATGGAGGCAGGATTATGGAAACTAAAACTGTAAAGATCGGGGTTAAATTTTCCCGTAAAAACATAGTCTATGACGTTCCCTGGGTCACATGGGGCGTTTTTTCAAAATGTCATTATTGTAAATGCAACGGTGCAAATTCCTTTAGCGGACATACACACGTACATACATACATACATACACTGAGCTTTATATATTAGATTACTATTTACTGCAGGCTATATGCTCATTTTATTTCAATCTTAGGTTTTGTCTGTTAATTGACAGCAGTGTGAACATGCTTCTATGCGCCGTATGTATACAACGTTATACTCTGGCTCTTTTCTTTGGTTTAAGGCTCCGTTACACGCAACGACATCGCTAATGAGATATCGCTGGGGTCACGGGATTCGTGAAGGACATCCAGCGTCATTAGCGACGTTGTTGCGTGTGACACCTACAAGTGACCACTAACGATCCGAAAAAGGGCAAATATCGTTGATTGTTGACACGTCGTTCCTTTCCCAAATATCGTTGCTCGTTTAGGACGCAGGTTGTTGGTCGTTCCTGAGGTAGCACACATCGCTACGTGTGACACCCCGGGAACAACGAATAACAGCGTTCCTGCGTCCTCCGGCAAAGAGGTGTGAGTGACGTTAATGCGGCTGCTCTCCGCCCCTGCACTTCTATTGGTGGCCTGCTGTGTGACGTCCCTGTGACGACGCACAAACCTCCCCCTTAAAAAAGGGTTTGTTCGCCGGCCACAGCGACGTTGTTAGGAAGGTATGTGCGTGTGATGCATACTAGCAATATTGTTCGCCACGGGCAGCAATTTGCCCATGACGCACGCACGACGGGGGCGGATGCAATCGCTAGTGACATTGCTAGCGATGTCGCTGCGTGTAAAGCGGCCTTTAGTTGAACTAATTGTTAAACATGCCTCACTGCCGGTAATAACAAAAACATTCCAGATAATCCCCGTTTTCCCCAAATTCCCCCATAGACTGGTACCAGTAAGGGTTGGACCAATGGACGACCACCTAGAGGTCGAGCCAATCCAGTCCACTAGACGACCGGTTGGGAGGGGCAGACAGTGGACAGTCAGCCAGTAGTCTGTGAGAGTCAGTGACAGAGAGAGGAAGCGAGTAGACGCACCGACAGGTCCTAAGGGCCCAGGCAGTTGGTTGCCGGTGGAGTACTCCCGGGACCACAGCACCGACGGGAGTGATGCAGGGTTTTTTTTTTGCCAAGAGGTGTAGATTTAGGTGCAGGAATATGGTGTAAAAATTTCATCACCAAATGTTCATCTCTTGGCAAAAAACCCCAAACAACAGTTTTCTGCCACGTGGAGGAGCGTGGGAACCTATAGTTGTGACCGCAACTAACCTGAGTGATGTCTCTGCTCATCGCGGCTCTGTGCTGGGATTGTTGCATATAATGGATGCTGCAATCCTGGGTGGCTGCAGACTGCTATTTTCAGGCTGGGGGCTCCCAGTAACCATCGGTCTCCTCAGCCTGAGAATAGCAGCCCCCAGCTGTCGAGCTTCATCATGGCTGGGTATCAAAATTGGGGGGACTGCACATTGTTTGTTTTTTTCCTTTTAATTATTTAAATAAAAATGTAAAAAAAGCCGCATGCAGTTCCTCTTATTTTGATACATAGGCAAGATAAGTGCACGGCCGGGGGCTGCAGCCTATAGCCATAGGCTTTGTGCTGGTATCAAAATATGGGAGGATCCTAAGCCAATTTTATTGTTACTGTATGATAGAGACCTGCAGACAGCGTGTAAACTTAATTGTGAAACTTCCAATCTCAGGCGCTGTCACTCAGGGTGAATGCGCTTCTGACTGCAACCAATAACAGACGCCAATGAGTGGGGAAAACAGTGCATATGCATGAGCCTAATGAATGCCCCTGGAAGTGAATGGGCAGCCTCAGTAGGTATGAAGCACTACTTCACTATTTTTTTTTGTCTTTATGCTTTTGGTATTGCCTGAATGCCAGACCCAAATCATTAGCAAAAAAATCCCTTTTGAAATTATATGAAGAAAAGAAATGTCCAGCGCTGTCCTCAGATCATAAGTTAAAAGAATCCAACGTTTATTGGGGTAATTCCATAAAAAGTATACAACGCGGTCAGCAAAGAAAAAAGGTAGATATTAGGACCCCAGAGAACTATGCGTTTCGACACAGTCTTAGTCATGTTCGAGTGAGGAGAGCGTGTCGGTTTCCTAAATGTCAATGCTCACACCCACACTAATCATTAACACATGTGAAATCTTTCAAAACTTCCAGGTAGGAGGTTCTGTTATAGATATATACAGTAAGAAGAAAAAGAAAAAAGGAGAAAAGGGGTGCGGGGTGATAAAAATGCATATGAATTAAAAACTTTTTGCATGATATTTATGCAAATCAAAGACATAACCTTGAATACCCGCATTTCTACTATTATGTCAATTTATAATTTTCTTTATATATATGGTTCATTATAATTACGGTATATGTTTATATCAACATCATAATAGTTTTCGATTTTATAGAACCTCATATATTAATTTATCCATAATATGGCCGCAGTTCTAACCTATAATCACATATTTTTATTCCGGAGGTAGATGGAGAAAAAAACTTAATCTATTTATAAACAAAAATATCCAGAAAAAATATATATTACCGAGGTATTGGCAATTAGTTTTTATTTATATTATTATTTGATAACAAAAATTATAAACAAAATAATTATATTGTTGTTCTTTATTTAATTATATATGATTTGTTGGTTCATTGTTTTTTTTATAGTTTTTTATACTTCATTATTTTTACCATATCTTAAGTTGTAGTGTGAATAAACAACTGTAAAACCATCTCTCTAAAAAAGGTTTTTATTTTATGGGCTCAAACATTATATTTATGGGAATATGTAAAAAAAGCAAATTATTTTTGTCCTTATTAAATTTGTGTTGTATAATTATATATATGTCTATGATCGCATCTATTCATCAAGAAAAAAACAGGTTTTAAATTTTATCATGTGGCTATCATATATTATTTCTGGTGTATAATAGAGAATAAAAAATAGATAATCAGAGGAACATATCACTCTTGACTTTTTTTTGCAGGTGACTGAAGCCTATTGAAATAGTGGAACGGCAAACGTTTACTTGTGAACTCCAAGGAGAGAATGAGAAAAATCACACAACAGGTAATTAATTATTATATTAATTACTGATAATTGTCTGTCTAGTCTAGGCATAAGTTGTACCTGTGGAGGTGTAATAAAACCTTCCTAATACATGAGAATATAATTTTTGTGTTTTGAACATAACTTCTATACACAAATCATAGTATAACACAACCATATCTCAGGTACAGAGATAAGGAACATTTCTTCTCCTTATCCTGGGTTTTGTAAGGGGTGCTTCACACACAGCGAGCTCGCTGCCGAGATCGCTGCTGAGTCACGTTTTTTGTGACGCATCAGTGACCTCATTAGCGATCTCTCTGTGTGTGACACTGAGCAGCGATCTGGCCCCTGCTGCGAGATCGCTGCTCGTTACACACAGCCCTGGTTCGGTTTCTTCAAAGGCGCTCTCCCGCTGTGACGCACACATCGCTGTGTGTGACAGCGAGAGAGCGACGAAATGAAGCGAGCAGAGAGCAGGAGCCGGCGTCTGGCAGCTGCGGTAAGCTGTAACCAGGGTAAACATCGGGTAACCAAGGTGGTTACCCGATATTTACCTTAGTTACCAGCCTCCGCAGCTCTCACGCTGCCTGTGCTGCCGGCTCCGGCTCTCTGCACATGTAGCTGCATTACACATCGGGTTAATTAACCCGATGTGTACTGTAGCTAGGAGAGCAAGGAGCCAGCGCTAAGCAGTGTGCGCGGCTCCCTGCTCTCTGCACATGTAGCTGCATTACACATCGGGTTAATTAACCCGATGTGTACTGTAGCTAGGAGAGCAAAGCTAAGCGGTGTGCGCTGGTAACTAATGTAAACATCGGGTAACCATACCCGATGTTTACCTTAGTTACCAGTGTCCGCAGCTTCCAGACGCCGGCTCCGTGCAAGCGCAGCGTCGCTTGCACGTCGCTGCTGGCTGGGGGCTGGTCACTGGAGAGATCTGCCTGTTTGACAGCTCACCAGCGACCATGTAGCGATGCAGCAGCGATCCTGACCAGGTCAGATCGCTGGTCGGATCGCTGCTGCATCGCTAAAGTGTGAAGGTACCCTAAGGTGAGGAATCCCTCTTATCTTTCATAGAAGAGATTTGATATCAGCGGTGTAATTATCAATCCCACAAAGACAAGAGACTGATCACTGTATTTCCTCTAATCTATGGACCAAATGCCCACTGCATTTACATTAGACTGTGTACAGACTGCCACAGCACTTAAGCTGGGGTCACACTAAACGACAGCGACAACGACATCGCTGTTACGTCACCATTTTCTGTGACGCAGCAGCGACTTTGTAAGTCCCTGTTATGATCGCTGCTTAGCTGTCAAACAGCAGCCGAAGCAGCGATCATAACGACAGTGCTGCAACATGTTCAGAGAGCAGGGAGCCGCGCACACTGCTTAGCGCTGGCTCCCTGCTCTCCTAGCTACAGTACACATCGGGTTAATTACACGATGTGTCCTGCAGCTACATGTGCACAGAGCAGGGAGCCGCGCACACTGCTTAGCGCTGGCTCCCTACTCTCCTAGCTACAGTACACATCGGGTTAATTACACGATGTGTCCTGCAGCTACATGTGCACAGAGCAGGGAGCAGCGCACACTGCTTAGCGCTGGCTCCCTACTCTCCTAGCTACAGTACACATCGGGTTAATTACACGATGTGTACTGCAGCTACATGTGCAGAGAGCAGGAGCCGGCACTAGCAGCAAGAGCGGCGGAGGCTGGTAACGAAGGTAAATATCGGGTAACCACCTTGGTTACCCAATGTTTACCTTGGTTACAGCTTACCGCAGCTGCCAGATGCCGGCTCCTGCTCGCTTCATTTCGTCGCTCTCTCGCTGTCACACACAGCGATGTGTGCGTCACAGCGGGAGAGTGGCGACCAAAAAATGAAGCTGGACATTCAGCAACGAGCGGCAACCTCACAGCAGGGGCCAGCCCGTTGCTGGACGTCGCACACAGCGACAGCGACGGGACGTCGCTGCAACGTCACAGAAAATGGTGACGTAGCAGCGATGTCGTTGTCGCTGTGTGTGACACCACCTTTATGCTAGGTGAGGACTGACAGACCAAAGTATTTATTTCAGAATGTGGACTCATGGCCACTGCATTTACGCTGGACTGTGGAATGACTGACCACAGCATTTACACTAGCTATGTACTGACTGAATAGTATGTATACCATGCTTTCACAGTATTTATACCAGAATGTGGACTTACAGTCTCCAGCATTTACAGTCATATGAAAAAGTTTGGGCACCCCTATTAATGTTAACCTGTTTTCTTTATAACAATTTGGGGTTTTGCAACAGCTATTTCAGTTTCATATATCTAATAACTGATGGACTGAGTAATATTTCTGGATTGAAATGAGGTTTATTGTACTAACACAAAATGTGCAATCCGCATTTAAACAAAATTTAACCGGTTAAAAATTATGGGCACCTCAACAGAAAAGTGACATTAATATTTTGTAGATCCTCCTTTTGCAAAAATAACAGCCTCTAGTTGCTTCCTGTAGCTTTTAATGAGTTCCTGGATCCTAGATGAAGATATATTTGACCATTCCATTGGGGTGGCACGGTGGCTCAGTGGTTAGCACTTCAAATCCCACCAAGGACACTATCTACAAGGAGTTTGTATGTTCTCCCCGTGTTTGCGTGGGTTTCCTCCGGGTACTCTGGTTTCCTCCCACACTCCAAAGACATACAGATAGGGACTCAAGATTGTGAGCCCCAATGGGGACAGTATTGCAAATGTATGTAAAGCGCTGTGGAATTAATAGCATTATATAAATGAATAAAATTATTATTAATTCAAATTATTATTCCTGTTTACAAAACAATTCCAGTTCAGTTAAGTTTGATGGTCGCTGAGCATGGACAGCACCCTTTAAATCATCCCACAGATTTTCAATGATATTCAGGTCTGGGGACTGGGATGGCCATTCCAGAACATTGTAATTGTTCCTCTGCATGAATGCCTGAGTAGATTTGGAGCGGTGTTTTGGATCATTGTCTTGCTGAAATATCCATCCCCTGCATAACTTCAACTTCATCACTGATTCTTGCACATTATTGTCAAGAATCTGCTGATACGGAGTTGAATCCATGCGACCCTCAACTTTAACAAGATTCCCGGTGCCGGCATTGGCCACACAGCCCCAAAGCATGATGAAGCCTCCACCAAATTTTACTGTGGGTAGCAAGTGCTTTTCTTGGAATGCCGTGTTTTTTTGCCTCCATGCAGAACGCCTTTTTGTATGACCAAACAACTCAATCTTTGTTTCATCAGTCCACATGACCTTCTTCCAAAATGTAACTGGCTTGTCCAAATGTACTTTTGCATACCTCAGGCGACTCGGTTTGTGGCGTGCTTGCAGAAACTGCTTCTTTTGCATCACTCTCCCATACAGCTTCTCCTTGTGCAACGTGCGCTGTATTGTTGACCGATGCACATTGACACCATCTGCAGCAAGATGATGCTGCAGGTCTTTGGAGATGGTCTATGGATTGTCCTTGACTGTTCTCACCATTCTTCTTCCCTGCCTTTCTGATATTTTTCTTGGCCTGCCACTTCTGGGCTTAACAAGAACTGTACCTGTGTTCTTCCATTTCCTTACTATGTTCCTCACAGTGGAAACTGACAGTTTAATCTCTGAGACAACTTTTTGTATCCTTCCCCTGAACAACTATGTTGCATAATCTTTGTTTTCAGATCATTTGAGAGTTGTTTTGAGGAGCCCATGATGCCACTCTTCATAGGAGATTCAAATAGAACAACTTGCAAGTGGCCACCTTAAATACCTTTTCTCATGATTGGATACACCTGCCTATGAAGTTCAAAGCTCAATGAGGTTACAAAACCAATTTAGTGCTTTAGTAAGTCAGTAAAAAGTAGTTAGGAGTGTTCAAATAAAAAAATTGATAAGGGTGCCCATACTTTTGCACCTGGTCAAATTTTGTTTAAATGCGGATTGCACATTTTCTGTTAGTACAATAAACCTCATCTCAATCCAGAAATATTACTCAGTCCATCAGTTATTAGATATATGAAACTGAAATAGCTGCTGCAAAAACCCAAATTGTTATAAAGAAAAAAGGTTAACATTAATAGGGGTGTCCAAACTTTTTCATATGACTGTACGCCAGTCTGTCAACCGACTGACAAACGTAATTACGCTTAGGCTGCTTTCACACTACGTCTTTTTAACATGCGTCAGGAACGTTTTTTTGCTGCAAAAGCGGATCCTGCTTTTACAGCAAAAAACGCATGCAAACGGATCTGTTATTTTGCAGGATCCTGTCACTGGATGTTTAGGGGCGGGCATTGGAGTCATGTGATCGGGAGTGAGGGGAACTAGACTGGGAGCCGGCTTCTGACAGCTGCAGACGCTGGTAACCAAGGTAAACATCGGGCTTGGATACCCGATATTTATCTTGGTTACGAGTGTCTGCAGCTGCTAGGAGCAGGGCTGCCTGCACACGTAACCAACATAAACATCGGGTAACTAAGAGAAGTGGTTACCCGATATTTACCTTGGTTACGAGTGTCCGCAGCTCTCAGGTGGGAGAGAGAGGGAGGGGAGGAAGGGGGAAAGACAGAGATAGAGAGGGTGAGGGAGGAAGGAGGAGAGAGAGACAGATCACGCGAGACTGGTTCTGTGCATGCTCAGTAGAGCAAGCAGGATCCTGTCTATCAGCACGCCAGCGTTCACCTGCGTTTGCGTGCTGTTTAGTCAGGATCCGGTGACATGCAGTATTTGGACGCAGCTCAAAAATGCTACAAGTAGCGTTTTTGAAAGATGTTAAAAAACTGCAAGTCGCTGGATTCTCACTATAACGCACGCAAACGCAGGTGAACGCATGTTAACGCGAGTCCATTGCAAATGCATTGAAGTGAAAACGCATTTGCATTGGATCCGTTTTTCCGCTAAAAAAACGTTATGGACGGATGTTAAATAAACGTAGTGTGAAACCAGCCTAACGCATCTGTTATTTTGCAGGATCCTGTCACTGGATGTTTAGGGGCGGGCATTGGAGTCATGTGATCGGGAGTGAGGGGAACTAAACGTGCCAGACTGGGAGCCGGCTTCTGACAGCTGCAGACGCTCGGAACCAAGGTAAACATCGGGCTTGGATACCCAATATTTATCTTGGTTACGAGTGTCTGCAGCTGCTAGGAGCAGGGCTGCCTGCACACGTAACCAACGTAAACATCGGGTAACTAAGAGAAGTGGTTACCCGATATTTACCTTGGTTACGAGTGGCCGCAGCTCTCAGGTGGGGGAGAGAGAGACAGGAGAGGGAGGGGGAGAGACAGAGATAGAGAGGGCGAGGGAGGAGGAGAGAGAGACAGATCACGCAAGACTGGTTCTGGGCATGCTCAGTACTTTCTGGGCATGCTCAGTACAAAAGCAGGATCCTGTTACAACGCAACTCAATGCATTCTGCTAGGCAGGATCCAGCTCTCATTGAAATGCATTGCAGCTCGCGGCGCAATGTGAAGGATCCTGTGAGATGCGTTATTTTGACAAAAGGTAAAAAACGCTACAAGTAGCGTTTTTGAAACATGTTAAAATAACGCAAAAGTACGGATCCTGTGTCTAACGCACACAAACGCATGCGGACGCAAGTCCATTGCAAATGCATTGAAGTGAAAACGCATTTGCACTGGATCCGTTTTTCCACTAAAAAAAGTTATGGACGGATGTTAAATAAACGTAGTGTGAAACCAGCCTTAGTGTGTGCTGAGTGATCACAGTATTTATTGCAGCCAGTGGGTTATCTAGCCACAGCATTTATACTAGTCTGTGAACTAATTGGCCACAGCAGTCAAACTTGTTTGTGGACTGACTGACCAGAACATTTAGGCTATGTGCGCACGCTGCGTTTTTGGCCGATAAAAACGCACAAAAACGCACCCACGTCGAAAAAACGTGTAAAAAAACGCATGCGTTTTTACCGCGATTTGGTGCGTTTTTGGCTGCGTTTTATTGTGTTTTTCCAATGCATTGCATGGGCAGAAAACGCAGAAAAACGCAGGAAAGAATTGACATGTCCATGTTTTTTTTAAAGCTCAAAAACGCAGCTTTAAAAAAAAGTTGTGTGCGGACAGCAAAAATGAAAACTCAGACTTTGCTGGGGAAGCAAAGTCATGCAGTTTTGAGGCCAAAAATGCACCCGAAAAATGCGCAAAAACGCCACGAAAAACGCACTGTGCGCACATAGCCTTAAGGTGGCTTTACACACTGCAACATCGCAAACGACATCGCTGTAACGTCACCGGTTTTGTGACGTTATAGCGACCTCCCCAGCGACATTGCAGTGTGTGACACACATCAGCGACCTGGCCCCTGCTGTGAAGTTGCTGATAGCTACAAATCGTTCAGAACCATTCTTTGGTCCTTTGTTTCCCGCTGTGCAGCATGATTGCTAGAAAGTCTCAGTGTGTAAAGGGGCCTTTACAGCAACTTTGTTAGCGACTTGCCTTTCAAAAAGCAGCTTTACAACGTCCCCAACGACTAGCGAGGTCGTTCTGCAGGTCCGGATCGCTGTTGCGTCGTTGGCCAGGTCTGCCTGTTTGACAGCTCACCAGCGACTCACCAGAGACTCACCAGAGACTTTGTAGCAATCCCGGCCAGGTTGGGATCGCTGGTGGGATCGCTGAAAGTCTCAGTGTGTAAAGGGGCCTTTACTGTAGACCGTAACCTGTCTGACTACAGCTTTTACAATACACTGTAGGCGGAGTGGCCACAGTCATCATTCCTGAGATAGGTATTATTTGCCCTAGTGTGTTATACATTTTGGTGTGTATAGCTTGTAGCAGGAACATATCACGCTTTTGACTTTTTTTGCAGGTGACTGACGCCTATTGAAATAGTGGAACGGCAAACGTTTCCTTGTGAACTCCAAGAAGATAATGAGAAAAATCACACAACAGGTAATTATTATATTAATTACTGATAATTGTCTGTCTAGTCTAGGCATAAGTTCTAGACCTGTGGAGTTGTAATAAAACCTTCCTGATACAAGAGAATGTAATGTTTGTGTTTTGAACATGTATAACTTCTATACACAAATCATATAACACAACCATAATCTCAGATACAGAGATAAGGAACATTTCTTCTCCTTATCCTGGGTTTTGTAAAGTGAGGAATTCCGCTTATCTTTCATAGAAGAGATTTGATATCAGCGGTGTAATTATCAATCCCACAAAGACAAGAGACTGATCACTGTATTTCCTCTAATCTATGGACCAAATGCCCACTGCATTTACATTAGACTGTGTACAGACTGCCACAGCATTTATGCTAGGTGTGGACTGACAGACAAAAGTATTTTTTTCAGAATGTGGACTCATGGCCACTGCATTTACGCTGGACTGGGAATGACTGACCACAGCATTTACATTAGCTATGTACTGACTGAATAGTATTTATACCATGCTTTCACAGTATTTATACCAGAATGTGGACTTACAGTCCTCAGGAATTATGCCAGACTGTCAACCAACTGATAACCGTAATTACGCTTAGTGTGTGCTGACTGATCTCAGTATTTATACCAGCCTGTGGGTTATCTAGCCACAGCATTTATACTAGTCTGTGAACTAATCGGCCACAGCAGTCAAACTTGTTTGTGGACTGACTGACCATAACATTTACTGTAGACTGTAATCTGTCTGACTACAGCTTTTACAATATACTGTAGTGTAAGTGACCACAGTTGTCATTCCTGAGATAGGTATTTTTGGCCCTAGTGTGTTATACATTTTGGTGTGTATAGCTTGTAGCAGGGATATATTTCGAATTATCATAGAGAGAATATCTCCGTTTCCACAAGACTTTATATTAGCAAGTGGGCAGATGGGTTTTTAGCATTTATTACTCATCCATCAGTTATATGTTTTATATATCGAGAGAGCAAATTGAGATCTCTGCAGAAATAACATGGCATTTATATTATATCACGTTAATTTAATAATGTAGAATAAGGTCCTGGTGATTGTTCCTACCATGCGGAAACCTAGACTCCAGGGTGAGGATCCAGAATGTCTCTCTGTTGAGTTTCCTCCTATGGTCCCCACCCCGGATAGGTTTGTATACCTTCTCTATACCTAAGAAACTGAAGCTGCGGAGATCGCCTCCATGTACCCCCCGAAAATGTTTGGAAGCTGATAATATAGATGTTGCTAATGGATTAATTGCATCCGAGAGGTGTTGTCTGATTCTGGTTTTGAGTGGACTTGTGGTACATCCCATGTATTGTATATTGCAGATAATAAGATAAACTACATAGTTTGTGTTACAATTAATGAATTCATTAATATTGTATTCTTTGGAATTTTTTAATGATTTAAATGTCCGGCTTTTTCTGCATAATTGCATGCCTTACAGTTAGAGGCTGCACACTTAAAAATACCACCTGGCTGGATTTAAGGGGATTTTTCATGTATTTTATTTTCAGCACTGTTAAAAAGGCTAGGAGAGAGGAGGTTACAAAGTGTGGGGGCTTTTCTGGCTATAAAACCTATCCCCTCTTTGATGATGTTTTTTAATTTGAGATCTTCATTTAGGATTGGAAGGTATTTTTTTACAATATTAGTTATCTGTGGGAACTGATTACTGTAGTTCGTTACAAAGCTGATGTTATAATTTCTCACATTTTTGTGGAAGGGGAGATATCCTCTAATAATAATAGATAATATTATCTATTATGATAATTCGAAATATATCCCTCTGATTATCTATTTTTTTATTCTCTATTATACACTAGAAATAATATATGATAGCCATATGATAAAATGTAAAACCTGTTTTTTCTTGACAAATAGATGCGATCATAGAGGTATATATAATTATACAACACAAATTTAATAATGACAAAAAATAACTTTCTTTTTTTACATATTCCCATAAATATAATATTTGAGCCCATAAAATAAAAACCTTTTTTAGAGAGATGATTTTACAGTTGTTTATTCATACTACAACGTGATATGTTAAAAATAATTAGTAAAAAGAATAAACAAATCATAAATAAAGAACATAAAAATGTATAAACAAAATAATTATATCAAATAATAATATAAATAAAAACTAATTGCCAATACCTCGGTTATATATATTCTTTCTGGATATTTTTGTTCATAAATAGATAAGGTTTTTTTTTCCATCTACCTCCGGAATAAAAACATGTGATTATAGGTTAGAACTGTGGGCATATTATGGATAAATTAATATAGGAGGTTCTATAAAATTGAAAACCATTATGATGCTGATATAAACATTTAATTATAATGAACCATATATAAAGAAAATGATAAATTGACATAACTTTGAATACCCGCATTTCTACTATTATGTCTTTGATTTGTATAAAGATCATGCAAAAAGTTTTTAATTCCCATTCATATGCATTTTTATCACCACGCACCGCTTTTTTCTTTTTCTTCTTACTTTATATATCTATAACAGAACCTCCTACCTGGAAGTTTTGTAAGATTTCACATGTGTTGATTAGTGTGGGTGTGAGCATTGACATTCAGGAAACCGACACGCTCTCCTCACTCGAACATGACTAAGACTGTGTGTCGAAACGCATAGTTCGATGGGGGTCCTAATATCTACCTTTGTTCTTTACTGACCGCCTTGTATACTTTTTATGGAATTACCCCAATAAACGTTGGATTCTTTTAACTTATGAGCTGAGGACTGCGCTGCACATTTCTTTTCTTCATATTTGAATTTTGGCAGCCAAGCCTTCCGTGCGCTGGGTCCAGACAGAGAGCGGTGATCAGCAAGATCGGTGAGCTGAATATTTCTTCTTCTTTTTTGAAATTATACTTATACTTTTTAAATCGTGTGGATCCGGACTTTTACAGTCCAGGTCCACTCATCACTAGTCTTGATATGTGAAGTCTAATTACATTTAGAGTACAGTATGAATCATTCTATGACATTCTTTGAATCTGATGAGAATTATATGGGTAGCGCCATGAAGAGGCCTTTACGATAAAAGTTACAATAGTCTAACTTTTAGAAATACGGTGTGGGTTGGCATTATGTACAGTAGCCAAATCCCTGTACTAAGGCTATGTGCGCACGTTGCATTTTTTTCCGCGGAAACACTGCATTTTGAACTGCAGCATTTTCAGTGCCAAATTGCATGCATTCAGCTTTCCCAGCAAAGTCTATGAGAAAACTGAAAAATCAATGCACACGCTACGTTTGTAAACGCAGCGTTTTGGATGCCAAAAATCACTGTGGAAAAAAAAGCAGCATGTCACTTCTTTTGTGCGTTGTAGCTGCGTTCTCCACCTATTGAAATCAATGATGTGGGTCAAAACGCAACCAAAATGAACTTGAAATGCATTTTTGTTGCGCTCCACATGCTTTTTTGACAAGCAAAACGCAGGTCTTTTCAGTCTCTGTCAATGTCGGTCAATCTCTGTCTGTGGATGTCGGTGAATCTCCCTCTGTCTGTCGGTCGGTCTCTTTCTCTGTCAGTTGGTCGCTCTGTCTGTCTCGCTCTCTCTCTCTGTCCGTCGGTCAGCCTCTCCCCCTCTCTCATACTTACCGATCTCCGATGTGGCGCTGCACGGCTGTCAAACTCCTCCGGCGGCTTTTCGTCTTTTGAAAATGCTGGCCGCTCATTATTCAATCTGGTATTCCCTGCCCACCGGCGCCTATGATTGGTTGCAGTCAGACACGCCCCCACGCTGAGTGACAGCTGTCTCACTACAACCAATCACAGCCGCAGGTGGGCGGGTCTATATCGTGCAGTAAAATAAATAAACAAAAAAAATTTTTGATAACAGCCAGGGTAAAGCCACACGGCTGAAGGCTGGTATTCTCAGGATGGGGAGCTCCACGTTATGGGGAGCCCCCCAGCCTAACAATATCAGCCAGCAGCTGCCCAGAATTACCACATCCTTTAGATGCCACAGTCCCGGGACTCTACCCGGCTCTTCCTGAATTGCCCTGGTGCGGTGGCAATCGAGGTAATAAGGAGTTAATGGCAGCAACCCATAGCTGCCACTAAGTCCTAGGTTAATCATGGCAGGCATCTCCCCGAGATACCTTCCATGGTTAACCTGTAAGTTAAAGAAAATAAACACACACATCCAAAAAATCCTTTATTTGGAATAGAAGACAAAAAAAACCCCCACCCTCTTTCACCACTTTATTAAAATCCTCAAATGCCCCTCCAGGTCCGACGTAATCCACGTGAGGTCCCGCAACGCTCTCAGCTCTGCTACATGACGCTGACAAGAGCAGTCACAGACCAGACCGCTCTCTGTCAGCTCCACGCAGGAACTGAAGTGAGCCGCGCAATCAACGATGAAGTCACAGGTGAGTTGCGGTCTCGAGTGGAGACTCCAGCTGGCTGCGTGTAACCTGAGTGACGGCAGCGCTAATCGCGCTGCTCACTTCAGTCACTCAGGGGATTAGCGGTCACTGGTGAGTCCTTCACGGGTGACCGCTAATCAGGACGCCACACACAGACAGAGCCGCGGTATGACAATGAAGTCGGGTGAAGTTCACCCGAGTTCATTCTCATCGCACGACTCTGTCTGTCTGCTGTCAGCGGGCATACAGCAGAGCTGAATTGCCAGGGGAACGCACTGTCAAAAATGCATCCAAAACACATGCAAAATGCATGGAAAAAGCATCCAAAATGCATGCATTGTGGATGCTTTTTTTTTTCCAAACGCAGTGTCCAGTCTGCCAGAGGGTGCGTTCTTTTCTGCACTGCAGAGAACGCAACGTGCACACATACCCTAATAGCTGCGTAATACACTAATTTGTTCATAGAATCAAGGGTCTGGCCAATTCCCCAAAATGTCACATGATACGTTTTTCAACCCAACACCACCCTGACACATGCTGCTGGTACTATGAGTAATTTGCGTGGCCTACAGTGTCTCTGGACCCTTTTTTATCAAACACATCTGAGACATCATTGGTCGACAATTGCAAACAGAGATTTCAGCAGTGGATCTTGATGATATGAAAAAGTGCATTCAACGTGTGAAAATATTGCTCATTCAGCAATTAACTATTTCATTGACAGTATCCCAAGACGGGTAAGTGTGTGTATTTCTGTGCGATGCTTAATACTCCATCCTATCGAGAGGTTTTAAAAAAAAAGTTGTTTTCTCCCATTCCCCCCTCCCGCCCCATCATTTGTATGTCATTAAAAGATCCATCAAACCTGTGATTTTCAGAATGCCCCAACATTTCCTTACAGGTAATGCAATGTAAATGTTGGAGAATATTAAGCAGTTGTTAAAGCGATTTACATTTTTTTTCCCCCCATTTTAAAATATTGCCATGAGTATACACAATAGGGTCTTTATTGTGTGCGAGGGTGGGAATTCACATTTCCATTTCATTTTGTCAGCCTTGTTCTTGTACCTTAACATTTAATAGCGTGTCGCCAATGACTATGTACGCTCAGCAAAAGTTGATTACAGCAAAGGAGACGTGAGGTTTTTTTATTTTTCTTTTGCTGCCATGAATTCTGGGAAGCAACAAATCAGAATGTAAAATGTGATTGGTTTGTGGCAAGACAGTGGTTAAAGAAATATAGATTACAGCACAGCATAACATCTTCCGACCCGAACGCTATTAGTAAATTACATTTATTGATTATGGCATTAACTTACATTATAAAAGCCGGATTGCAATTTCTAAATTTTAGGCACAAAATACACACAAAGTGAATCTGTCACCCGTATTTTGTCACCTAAGCTGAGAGCAGCATAATGTAAAGGCAGAAACCCCAATTTCAGCAATATGACATTGATTAGTTTCGATCAAATCACGGTTTTATCACCCGAACTCTGACACTGGTTATGTATGCAGACCACTCGTGCAAACATCCCTGTGCTCAGGTACACTCGGTGCTCAGCCCAGTGCGAGACGCTTGCAGTGTTTGAATGGCTCACACCGAGGAAGAGGAACCCTACGCACCTGCCCCCGGAAGAGATCTGTTTATGGCTGGCTGCATGTGGGCGGAGACCCCAACTGCCCAATATGTGACTTCCAATGGAGTTCAGGTCAAGTCCAGATCCCAAAAATATATATATATTTTTTTTTTTTTAATCTCAAGTCCGGCTGAACCCACTGAACCCGAACTTCCATGGGTCCACTAATCTCTATTTGGAAACCAAAATTAGGAGTGGGTCAAAAATACAGAAGTGATACTCATTTCTATTAGGCTTTGTGCACACGCTGCATTTTAGTTGCATTTTTTTCTTGCAGATTTTAATCAACACAGCAAGGAAAAAACGCATCCCAGTAAAGTATATGAGAATTGTGACGTGCTGCTTTTTCCTTGCAGATTTTGGTGCAGAAAAAAAATAAGCAGCATGTCAATTCTTTCTGCATTTTATTCTACAGATATAATCCACTGCAGTGCTCAAGCTCAATCACTGCAGTGGATTATATCTCTCTGCTGCACTCACAGCACTGACACCAGACACCATGCATCCGACATGGTCTGTGAGGCGATCCGTAGCTCAGTAACCCAGGGTTGCCACTGTGACAAGCCATGGTTGCCATGGCAGCGATCGGGTCCCTGTGATCACATTACTGGGACCTGATCACCAGGCAGAGGTAAGCGATCCCTCACCCTGCCTCATGAATGCTGTGATCGCATTGATCGCAGCATTCAGGGGATTAAACTGCTGGGAGCGGCGCGGGCACTGTTCCGGGTAGTGAGAGCCAGGTCCTGCTGGTTGTAACATCAGTCAGGGATCCGACAGTGATCGCAGGAGTACAGCGCAGGGACCCTCGTGATCGCAATGATTTAAAAAAAAATAAAAAAAATTGAAAAATACACAAATGCGATAAAAAAATGTGCTCTTTTCTGCTGCATTTTCCTGCCAAAACATGGTTTTCTGTGCAGAAAATCTGCACACATCTGTTACTTGGGCACATATACCCTTATACTCTACCTTTGATTCTTCCACTCCTGGTTTTGGCTCCATATTCATGAGCTCTGGATAACTATGGGTGCAATTGAGCTTTATTCTAAATTATGCACCATTTGCCTTCTACATCCTCTGTGCTGTGATTATTGCTGGCTGCAGATTGACTTAAAAAAAAACCAAAACAACTGGAGAGGTGCTTTATTTCCAAGTCCCCTGCCCTTTGAATTATACAGTGGAACCTCGGTTTACAAGTAACTTTGTGTGTGAGTATTTTGCTATACGAGCAAAGCTTGCTGTAAATGTGTAACTCAGATTACGAGCATGCTTTGCTGTATGAGCAAATACTCACCGCACACACTTCCGATCCGTTCTTTAACCATGCTCTGACCCACTCTTGCAGTCTGCAAACACATGGAAAACACACATATTATGCTTACCTTGCCCTCCGTTACCTCAGCGGCCTCCTGGTTCTTGTAGTCCGCAGGTACAGGATGTGTACCTGGTAACCATCGCGACGATGCAGGAGCTTCGACTGTCAGCAGCTTCTCAAAGGCAGCGCGCTGACCAATCAGAGGCAAGCGGCTCCAGCGTATGACGTCTGCTGTTGAAGCGCTGACTGCGGAAGCTCCTGCATCAGTCGCAATGGTTACACATGGGCATACACATACCTGCGGACTACAAGAACCAGGAGGCCGCCGAGGGAATTGAGGGCAAGGTGAGCATAATGAATGTGTGTGTGTGTGTGTGTGTGTGTGTGTGTGTGTGTGTGTGTGTGTGTGTAAAATGGCACAACAGGGGACCAGGATGGGTCATTGCACAAGTTGTGGAACGAATTGTCTGAGCTGCAGTTATTTCCTATGGGAAATCTTGCTTTGCTAGACGATTAACTTAGTTTACAAGCACACTCCCATAACGGATTGTTCTCGTAAACCAAGGTTCCACTGTACTGACATTCCGATGTCTTCATCTCCCATCCCCGCCACGTCCTCTTAAGTTTTCTTGATGCTGGACTTGGTAGGTAGGGTAGTCTTCTTCTCTGCCCCCTTCACCTGCCTAATCTATTTCTTATACAGGACCACTAATTATTTAGGAAATTCCATGCCACCATGATTGCGGTGGGCAGCGTGTGCACAATTGTTTTCTGCAGGCAGTCTGCACTTCTCCCATAAAATGGCACCGAATGCACAGACAGAGATTTCAGTTCAATGACTTGCCAGGTCAAATCGTGGTCGGAATCGCTGGTACGTCGTTTAGTGAGACGGTACCCCAAGTAGAATCCGAACTCGCTGTGTTTGCATTAGATAAATGTGACTACAACCATCACCTGTATAATTATTTTATTTGAAGTGTCTTATTGTCACAGCACATATCAGGTTGAACACATATCTTACAGAGATATAGTCAGTATTAACATTTTATTTGCATTACCCATCAGTTTACATTGTTCTAGTTCTGGTGCATTCCTGTTGCACCGATTCCCTTCCCAAACTCTCTGCTTTGCAGGACGGGGGAGACATACATAATGCATTTTTTTTCCACAGTACACAGATATGGAATATTTTTCCATGAACATTTCCACATCACAATAAAAGATCCTCCTGGGAAGGGAACATGACACGTCCTTCTGAAATGAGGCAGCAATAACGGAAACTTTTCCATCACGTCTTAAATTATTTCGTTTGCAAATGAAAATGGATTCTGTGGCTGCAAAATTAAATGAAGTTTCAATTCTAAAGGTGAGCCTAGAATTATCAGTGATCTTTAAAAGACCACGCCAGTATTTTTAGTTTTAATTCCCCATTTGTTAGCCATCAATATTATGTATACAGTGCCCGCTTTATAATAGCTGTCAAGTGGTGTCTTTTGCCTTTTCCAGCAGTTCTGGCACCATGTGACCGCAGTTGTGACCAGTGTTTATGCGGACCGGAAGTCACTTTCTCAATGTAAGTCTATGTGACCCAGAACAAGACTCTCATAGACTAACATTAAACAAGAAATGAAGAAAAAAAAAGCTATGGTCACATAGTGCAGAAGGGGAATGCAGTGGCAGAAGACTGCAATCTGTATACAATACGTATACATTATGCACATTAGTGATCGCTAACAAAAGGAGTAATTTTTTTTTTTATAAAAAAAAAAACAAACCCACAAGCTTATTTGACAATATTAGTTTGCCGTACTGTACTGGTAAAGCTTTCTGTGGATGCCTTAAACAGATCCACAGGCCTAGTCACCAGGCGGAGGTGCCAAAAAGTGTCCTTCTGGCCTCTCTGGCTGGTGTATGTCAGATAGATCAATGTATACAATTTCGCTGCAGAATGGATAGTGTATCACCATTCACTACTTCACTATTTTATATCAAGGCATCAATAATAAAAAAAAAAAAAAAAAAAAAAAAAAAAAAAAGAATAAAATGTATACTAAGCGGTATACAATTTTACATGGGAACCTATGAGTAACTGAGGACACTTAGTGACGTCAGTTAAGCCTTGTGTACACAGCAGAACGCAGTGTAAAAGGCGCTATTGAATGATGGCGTATTGTGAGAGTTTCTAATAAACAGATTCTTTAATCTGACTGCTATTAGAGTGAATATTAGTAAGCGGCGTTAAGCTTGTAACTTCATGTGTCGGGAATGGTTCTGAAATGACATTGTCCCTCATGAGGGTGGCAGCTGTGCTACATGCCTATACGTTACTGCATGTATAATATAAGTACACAATTTCTTATATGAAATAAGTATGTAAAACATATGTAACCATTCCAAGTAAGGTTACATGGAACTAAGTGCTTTAAACTAAACTCAAAGGGCGCGTGTCACATTGAAGATGCGGTCTGATTTATGGTTAGTAGGTTCTTCAGCAGGAGAGAAGTTCATCGATATATTGTTTTGTAGGAAACAGGTAGAACTTGTCACGTTTTTCAATTTAATTCCATCTTATTTTGGGTGGTCTCATCAGCGACATCGTCCTTAGGCTGCATTCAGATGTACACGTTTCATGGTCCATGAATGGATTGGCTGCAGGTCTCCAAACTGAAGCTGTTGATTTCATGGTAGGAAACCCGAGACTATGTTGTTGTGGGGGGGGGGGGGGGGTCGAGTATGGACCTTGATTTCCAGACGAAACATGTGAATGCAGCCTTGTGCACAGAGATTCAGGTCCGTGAGTAGGATTACCGATTTCTCAGCTCCTCCTGCTGTGTAGATAGGACTGCATGTTCAATGTGACAGGTTGCCTATAAAAATGGTAGACCTCCATCAATGGGCGACCATATCGATATTCACTTCTCTCCTCCCAGGAATCAGACATGCAAGTCGGGTGAGACAATATTGTCTAATGAGTTTTCTACTATACAGAACCATGGTGTATCAAGGTTGTAAACCAGGTTGGTAAAATAGGTGCTGCATAGAAATTATTGTACAAGTTGCTCCTGAAACGTCCTCATGATGGTCTTCACCAAAAGACAGCATAGAGCGTTCATACCTAAACTACTTTCATGGGGAAAAGGTGGGGGGAGGGAAAAAAAAAAAAAAAAAAAAGGGGGACTCCACATCCGGTAATCTTTCTGCTACATCTTTGTCTGGCTTTTTCAAAAGTAGAGAACGGTTTCACACCTTGACCCAGTCCACAACACCAAAAGTGGCAATGGCTTTTTACGACTGCTGGGGGTAGGGTGGGGATAAATAAAAAACAAAATCCCAAAAGCTCGCAAGGACCAAGTATCTACACGACAATGCTGAAGCAACATGACACCTCATGGCTGATTTATGTAACAAAGTGGCACTTTTACAGATCAATAGAAGAACAAAAAATAATAATAATTCCATTTCTGGCATCAAAATAAAAAAAAAACAAAAAAAAAACTAAAAAACCTTTTGGTATCATCATTTCATCCCTTGTCTGGGTTACATTGGTTAAGTGCACAAAAATTCAAATAGCAGCATTTAACGTGAAGCCCCTCGAACAGAAACCAGACAACAGCCAAGACTTAAAGGAGACGCTTCAACCACACAGGAATCAAGTCTTTAAGGATTCTAACAAAAGGTAGAGTTAACTCGAGACAAAGACAAAGTAAAGTAAAGGTCTACAGACACAGATGAAAATACAAGTAAAGGATATAATTGCCCTTAAGCTGAGACATACAAATGGAGAAACTCCAATTAAACCCTTAGCAGCAAGAGGCAAACTACCATTTGCAGCAAACTCCTCCACCAAGATAAGGGTTAATATTCACAGTTTTGTAGCACTCGGATCCTAGTATTTACATGTAAACCCTGCATAAAATGATCCACGTCATTCTAACTAGGTTTGAGTTTATGCCAGATTAAAAAGGCAACAGGGGCAACGCTCCACTGGACAACAATACGGCACAAAGACCCTAAGAAAAAAAAAAATAATAAAAAAATAATAATATACAGAAAAATGCAGCTTGAATTTCTTGTCACTTTTTCCCCTCTGGGCTCTTCTGCAGCCAGATTGTCTATCCACATTCCTAAAAGAATTCCTCAACAAAAGGAGTTTCCCCATAACCATGCCAAGAGTAAATCGGATACCAGAATTTTCCGAGAACCCGAAAAGACCATCACAAATCCTACACTTTACAAGGGAAACCACCCTGTTCTGGTGCAGAAGTGTAATGCTAAGGTAGGCCGGTGTGTCGCTTACAACCGAAGGAGGTCACCGGCATGCTGACATATTAGTAGTCACGCCGCTCACTTAAATCTTCATCTTGGCTGCAAGGAACTAAAGAAGGATCTCTATGAAAGCCAGACACTCAGCTTGATGCTGCAGTGAGCGGTTTCTTTAGCTGCTGGGACATAAGTTCCCTAGCTCGACTGACTTGGATGTGGTCATAACAAGTATTGCAAACTAAAACCGGATCATAGAGCTGTTGGTCGGGAATTGGAAGCTTCAAGTGACAGCAGCCGCCACAAAAAACGTTTCCGCAGTTCCTAGAAAAAAAAAACAAAACAAAAAGAATTACTTGTTTACAATGTGGAAAAAAGCCTGGACTTAAAATAAATGTGCAATTAAAATTGAAAGCGCCACTCCAGCTTTGTTATTTATTTCACCACCGGAGTGATACACCGATGCATGTTCCCAGCCTCCATCTTCTGGTCTTCTCGGCATCACTTTCATCTTGTTTCCGCAGCTTCTGACTGAGTGGAAGTTACAGCTAATGGACACAAGCTGTCAATGCAACTCCATAAGAGCCCCGTTATGGCGTTCTTACATTGAGATTTGACCTCTGGCTCACCCATTGAACGCTGGAGCGATCCGACAGGTAATAGACTAGGGGCTGGGGACTTGCATTAGTGATAAAGACCTAAATGCCGGAGTGGTGCTTTAATAATGAGCATTTTAACATTTGTCATTTTTCATGCAAATATCATGGAATACTCCTGAAATAATGCAGTTTTCACACGGATCACTGAGGCACATAATTTCAGGTGCTTTGCTGTATAGATAGGGGCAGAATGAGTAAAGTCATCATTAATGGGGAATTTAATTGGGATACGAAAGGTTTTGGTATGCATACTCATAGTGACTGCCTGGTCCCTAGGGGAGAGGACTGCTGCAATGCAGGCAAAAATGGCAATGGCATAGTTTTCTGCTGACCTGCTGTTACTTACAATTCATGATGCTCAGCATTTCTGTGTGTTTTTTGACACCATAGCAGGTGGAACTAGCCTAAACTAGGGGAGAGAGGGAGAGAGGAGGGGGTGGAGGGAGAGAGGAGGGGGGGGGGAAGAGAGGGAGAGGGGGGGGAAGAGAGGGGGGGGGGGAAGAGAGGGAGGGGGGGGAAGAGAGGGAGGGGGGGGGAAGAGAGGGAGGGGGGGGGAAGAGAGGGAGGGGGGGAAGAGAGGGAGGGGGGGGGAAGACAGGGAGGGGGGGGGAAGACAGGGAGGGGGGGGAAGACAGGGAGGGGGGGGAAGACAGGGAGGGGGGGGGGGGAAGAGAGGGGGGGGAAGAGAGGGGGGGAAGAGAGGGAGGGGGGGGGAAGAGAGGGAGGGGGGGGGAAGAGAGGGAGGGGGGAGGAAGAGAGGGAGGGGGGTAGAGAGGGAGGGAGGGGGGGGAAGAGAGGGAGGGGGGGGAAGAGAGGGAGGGGGGGGAAGAGAGGGAGGGGGGGAAGAGGGGGGGGAAGAGGGGGGGGAGGGAGGGAGGGAGGGGGGGAGAGAAGGAGGGGGGGGAGAGAGGGGGGGGGGAGAGGGAGGGGGGGAGAGAGAGGGAGAGACTGATCACACCAGGCTGGTTTCTGGGCATGCTCAGTAGAGTAAGCAGGATCCTGTCTATCAGCATGCCAGCGTTCACATACGTTTGCGTGCTGTTTAGTCAGGATCCAGCAATTTGCAGTATTTGGACGCAACTCTAAAACGCTACAAGTAGCGTTTTTGAAAAAAGTTAAAAAAACTGCAAGTCGCTGGATCCTCACTATAACGCACGCAAACGCATGTGAACGCATGTTGACGCGAGTCTATTGCAAATGCATTGAAATGAAAACGCATTTGCACTGGATCCGTTTTTGCGTTAAAAAACGTTCAGGACGCATGTTAAAAAAAACGTAGTGTGAAAGCAGCCTTAGGGACACAATGTGCTAGACCATGCTACACCAAGTCTACACTTTCAGCTCCAGCCCCCGTGGATCAGAAAATATGGCTGGAGTGCCATTTGGGCATATCAATTTACCTGCAGTGATGTCTCCGTTTGGCCAACCAGAATTCACAGTCACAGTTGAAACAATGTGAAGCCATATGATCAGGGACCCACCTCGTGACCTTTTAGAGAAATAAAACAAAAAAAAAAAACACTTAAGGTTAATTCAATTTAAAAAGGTACCCACACATACAAGCGGTCGGCCGAAGGAGTGCCAGCCAGGTTGGCGGCTCATTTTCCGGTACACAAATGCTTGGCTTTTTTAATGGGAAAAAAAAAAACAAAAAAAAACAAAAAAAACAAACAAACCCAATGACTTGCCAGTTTAGTTCACTTTAATCTCTTCTGGACCAGCAATTTTTAGTTTTTGGGCTTTCATTTTTTCCTCCCCTTCTAACCAGACCTATATCTATTTTATATCTCTTTTGATATAGCCGGTTTTCAATTTTTTGCAGGGTGAGTTGTGGTTGCAAATGACACCACTCTCTTTACTGTACAGTGTACTGACAAACGGGAGAAAAAAAGAGAATTTTGTTTACTTACCGTAAATTCTTTTTCTTATAGTTCCGTATTGGGAGACCCAGACATTGGGTGTATAGCTTCTGCCTCCGGAGGACACACAAAGTACTACACTCAAAAGTGTAGCTCCTCCCTCTGAGCTTATACACCCCCTGGAGAACCAGATCTAGCCAGTTTAGTGCAAAAGCTGAAGGAGAATAGCCACCCACAAGTAAAAACAGAGCAAGAACCGGAACAACCGGAAACTCTGTCCACGACAACAGCCGGTGATAACACGCGGAACAAGAAACTGCCAACAGGCAACAGGGAGGGTGCTGGGTCTCCCAATACGGAACTATAAGAAAAAGAATTTACGGTAAGTAAACAAAATTCTCTTTTTCTTTATCGTTCCTATGGGAGACCCAGACATTGGGACGTCACAAAGCAGTCCATGGGTGGGAATAAACAGAAAAACTAAGAAGTAGGCGGAGCCTAACTTCACAAATGGGCGACAGCCGCCTGAAGGATGCGTCTGCCCAAGCTCGCATCTGCCGAAGCATGAGCAGGCACTTGGTAGTGCTTTGAAAAGGTATGCAGGCTAGTCCAAGTGGCAGCCTGACAGACTTGCTGAGCCGTAGCCTGGTGCCTGAAAGCCCAAGAGGCACCGACAGCTCTGGTCGAGTGTGCCTTGATCACCGGCGGGGGAGGCACCTGAGAACACTGGTAGGCATCCGAAATGGTCGACCTAATCCAACGGGCTAAGGTCGGTTTAGAAGCAGAGAGGCCCTTACGCCGACCTGTGGTTAGCACAAAAAGAGAGGTGCACCGCCTAAGAGCAGCGGTGCGAGACACATAGATCCGGAGAGCACGCACCAGATCCAGAGTATGCAACGCTTTTTCAAAGCGATGAACAGGAGCCGGACAAAAGGAAGGTAGGGTAATGTCCTGGTTAAGGTGTAAAGGAGAAACCACCTTAGGGAGAAAGTCCGGAGTCGGACGGAGAACCACCTTGTCTTGATGAAACACCAAAAAAGGTGACTCCGAGGAGAGCGCAGCCAAATCAGAGACTCTCCTGAGAGAAGTTATGGCTACTAGAAAGACCACTTTCTGTGAAAGACGAAACAAAGAAACCTCCCTAAGAGGCTCAAAGGGGGGTTTCTGCAAAACCGTGAGAACCAAATTGAGGTCCCAGGGATCCAAGGGCCGCCGGTAAGGCGGAATGATGTGAGACGCGCCCTGCATGAAGGTGCGGACCTGAGCCAGCCGGGCGATACGCCGCTGGAACAGCACTGACAGAGCCGAGACTTGTCCCTTAAGAGAGTTGAGGGACAGTCCCAGCTGCAGACCGGACTGTAGAAAGGACAGAAGGGTCGGCAAGGAAAAAGGCCAAGGAGGATGGCCGGAAGAGCGACACCAGGACAGGAAAATTTTCCAAGTCCTGTGATAGATCTTGGCAGAGGAAGACTTACGGGCCCGAGTCATAGTGGAGATGACTTCAGGGGGGATACCAGAAGCCGTCAAGATCCAGGACTCAAGAGCCACGCCGTCAATCTGAGAGCCGCAGAATTCTGGAAGAAAAACGGACCTTGTGAGAGAAGGTCTGGACGGTCCGGAAGATGCCACGGCACCTCTACGGACAGATGGAGCAGGTCTGGGTACCAAGCTCGCCTGGGCCAGTCCGGAGCAATGAGGATGACTCGACGGCCCTCCATTCTGATCTTGCGCAGAACTCTGGGCAAGAGAGCTAGAGGGGGAAACACGTAGGACAGACGAAACTGGGACCAGTCTTGAACCAGAGCGTCCGCGGCGAATGCCTGAGGATCGTGGGAGCGAGCCACGTAAACCGGAACCTTGTTGTTGTGACGGGATGCCATTAGGTCCATGTCCGGAGTGCCCCACTTGCAGCAGATTAACTGAAACACTGCCGGATGCAGGGACCACTCGCCACTGTCCACGGTTTGACGGCTGAGATAATCTGCCTCCCAGTTTTCCACGCCTGGGATGTGGACTGCGGATATGGTGGACTTGGAGTCCTCCGTCCATTGAAGGATGCGTTGCACCTCCAACATCGCCAGGCGGCTGCGTGTCCCGCCTTGGTGATTGATGTAGGCAACCGCTGTCGCGTTGTCTGACTGGACTCGAATGTGCTTGCCCGCCAATAGGTGGTGAAAAGCTAGGAGAGCCAGAAGCACGGCTCTGGTTTCCAGCACATTGATCGAGAGGCCTGACTCGGACGGAGTCCAAGTGCCCTGTGCTCAGTGGTGGAGACATACCGCTCCCCAGCCGGATAGACTGGCATCCGTGGTGAGAATCACCCAGGACGGGGCCAGGAAGGAGCGTCCCTGAGACAGAGAGAGGGGCCGAAGCCACCACTGAAGAGAGCTCCTGGTCTGTGGCGACAGAGCCACCAACCTGTGCAAGGAGGAAGGCCGCTTGTCCCAACAGCGGAGAATGTCCAGCTGCAGTGGACGCAGATGGAACTGGGCAAAGGGAACAGCCTCCATTGACGCCACCATCTGACCCAGCACCTGCATCAGATGCCTGATGGAATAACGGCGGGGCCTCAGCAGAGAGCGCACTGCCAGTTGGAGGGACTGCTGTTTGATTAAGGGCAACTTCACAAGTGCCGGCAGAGTCTCGAACTGCATCCCTAGGTACGTGAGCCTCTGGGTCGGAGTCAGAGTGGATTTGGGCAGATTGACAAGCCACCCGAATTGGGCTAGAGTGGCGAGAGTGATCGAGACACTCCGCTGACAGT